>NC_091550.1:6987266-7024766 GCF_042767895.1 Penaeus vannamei
CGCAACCTTACATACAAAG
Organism: Penaeus vannamei; assembly: GCF_042767895.1. Lineage (NCBI taxonomy): Eukaryota > Metazoa > Arthropoda > Malacostraca > Decapoda > Penaeidae > Penaeus > Penaeus vannamei. Next base: position 6,987,286 of record NC_091550.1, read on the forward strand.
GGCAGCGTTATCCTGGCGAACCCCTGCCCAAGGTCTCCCTCGTTATGGCGCCGTCGTATTTAACTTATTAACCCATTATACTAACCGTCTCATAAACATCACTTAGGCATTGCAAACAATCTGGAGGATGAGGCAAGGAGCGGCATCCCGAGTTAGTATTATGCGAAAGAAAGTCCAAAAAACAAGAAATGTCTCACGTGTCAACAAAAAAGAAATAGACACACGAGGGATAAACACGATGGCTCGCTCGATTTAAAAAAAGGAAGAAAGAAAGAAATGATTGACAACAAAAGACGATAATAACAACACAGTGGACTAGGATATTAACCTCGTATGTGAAAGAAAAGAAAAATATACATGCGCATTTACCAAAACAAAAACAAAAAAGTAAATAAATAATAAAAAAAATCACAAGAAGCTAATATGCTCAAGTCAATAAAGAATGATTAACAAAAGACGATAATAACAGCACAGTGGACTAGGATATTAACCTCGTATGTGAAAGAAAAGAAAAATATACATACGTATTTACCAAAACAAAAACAAAAAAGTAAATAAAAAAAAATAAAAAAAACACAAGAAGCTAATATGCTCAAGTCAATAAAGAATGATTAACAAAAGACGATAATAACAGCACAGTGGACTAGAATATTAACCTCGTATGTGAAGGAAAAGAAAAATATACGTACGTATTTACCAAAACAAAAACAAAAAAGTAAATAAAAAAATAAAAAAAACACAAGAAGCTAATATGCTCAAGTCAATAAAGAATGATTAACAAAAGATGATAATAACAGCACAGTGGACTAGAATATTAACCTCGTATGTATAAGAAAAGAAAAATATACGTACGTATTTACGAGAAAAAAAAACGCACAAGAAGAAGCTAATATGGTCAAGGTCCAACCATGAATATGTAACACGGACTTATGTAAAAAAAAGAAAAACAAAAATCAAGCCCACAACCCTTCTGCTAACCTTGGCCATGCACTTTCCACTCTAACAAGGGTGTAATAACCATGGAAATGAGCTTTAAACGGACGCTGTTAAACCTAATGTCTCAGAACAGTTATATTACGTTAAAAGTAATGTGATATGGTCAGCCTTAAATGCGTTATGTAATGTGAACCAAAGAGGAAGGGTTTATCCGCAAGAAAAGGTTTGCGTGAAAATTGGTTCATAAATCATAGGTAGAGGCAGAAATGTTATAAATAGATGATGGTTATAAATAGCAGATGATATAATGTATGTAGTTATTGGATATAGATAGATGATATGAATTATATAACTATGTAGTTGATGGATATAATTCGTTGATATATAGATGGTATATATAGTTATTGGATATACATAGTTTATGATATTGATTATGTAGATATGCAAGTTGATGATATAGAGGATATCAATAGCATTGCTGATGGAAAATGGAGATATTCATATTCACGAAGATGAAAAAGAGATATAAAAATCAGGTGGAATATAATATTGTTATTGTTAAACCTTAACGGCCCACGTGACATACAACTTCAAAGTTTATTTACCTGAATGTTAATGAATAAATAAATAAAACCAACATATGATATCTGAAATGACGTTAATAATGCTGATAATACATTTCAATACCAACATGTAGAATAAAATAAAATCTTTTATATTCTCTCATAACATCAGTTACGCAGTTACTTAATTAGAATGAAGTGAAACCGACAGTTATTCAAAACCGACAGTTATCTTAAAGATCAAAGTTATCTTTCAGACGAACAGGATTTCCAGGCACCACAAGACCTCAACAAATGTAATTTAATCTTCACCTTTACGAAAAAAGACAAAAATAAGAAAAAAAAAGTCATGTGTTTTTCTTTTTCTTGGGGTTATTGTGGTGATTATGGTGGTGGAATTTATTAATATTATTATTATCATCATCATTTTTATCATTATCATCTTATCATCCACAACCTCACAATTCTCTTCATCACCATTATATCACTCCTATGATTACGGTTATTATCAACATTATTATCATAAACATTGTCGTTGTTGCAGCTAAAATCAACATCATTCTATTATTATTAATCATCACCATCAGTTAAGTTAGCTACTAGTATCATTACCATAACCATATTCATTACTTAGATGGAATTTTAAATATTCAATGATAATCATTCGCGCTAGAAATTAAACTATAACACACACACACACACACACACACACACACATATACCTCTGAAAAGAACATTTAGTCACCAGACAATACAAATTATCTCTTTGTCTTTTCTTATCTGTATAACGTGGCCAATTAACAATATAAGAAATGCAGTTACCTAACTTGTGGAAGCAGAATAATTTCACTCGTACTTAAATACTCGAGGGAAAAGTACAAGTGACAACGTGCATTCAGGTGATAAAATTTCATGACATTAGCTACTTTGGAAAAACTTGAAAAATAGTTATCGTACACCGCCACCTTCTGAAAGGTCAGGTTTTCCGTTCAACACAAAATTCAAGATTTAAGCTTTTGTTTGTTTATTCATCTATCAACTCTCTCTTCAGAACGACTAAATGTCAGCAGGAATGATCGTTTTCAAACTTCTAGAGAGAGAAAGGCAATTATTATTTTGCATTTTCAAGTTTTAAAAAGGTTGTCTCGTTTAAAAAGCAAGGCATCCGAAGGCGGGTTTCACAACGCGCGGAATTTGAAAACATTAATACCGGAAACAGACAACGGATACCACTCATGTATTATTATATTATTATTCTATAGAGGAGTTTCCTCACAAGGATAATCCGCATAAAGGACCATGATAATGATAATAATTGATAATAACACATCGAGGATAATTCCAATCCTAATCCAGATAATTTTTACCATTATATCAGTGACGAAAATGGCAACAATAGTGATGACAATCAATATGGCAACACTAATAATTAAAAAAAGAACACTAACCTGTGAAAAATACTCAAAAAACACCTCTATGTATTTTAAAACCGAGATATCTAAATGCACCCTCCAACCCCCTTAAAAAATCATCCAATAAGGAATTATCGGAAAGTGTTTAAAAAACGGAAATTCCAATTCCAAATGATCACTAAAATTTTGCGCATTTTGCAACGGTGCAGAATCCAATTAACCAATAAACGGAAAGGAAAGCATGACCTTCCCTTTTCGAAAAGCTATTGATGGTAGCAAGGATAATAATAATAATAATAACTAACATTAGCAACAATAATAGTATTACTGATAATGATGAAAATGATAATAACATCTGCAATATCAATAAAAATAATGATCATGATAATAATAATGATAATTACAATAATTATAACAGGAATAACAACAACAGCTACAACTATTAGTGATAACAATAATAATGATAGTAATATTGGTAACAGTGAAAACAGTAGTAGCAGTAGTAGCAGTGATAAAATTATTATCATTAGTAGTAGTAGTAGTAGCAGTAGTAATAGTAGTAGCAGTAATAATAGTAGTAGCAGTAGTAATAGTAGTAGCAGTAGTAATAGTAGTAGCAGTAGTAATAGTAGTAGTAGTAATAGTAGTTGTAGTAATAGTAGTAGTAGTAGTACTAATAGTAGTAGTAGTAGTAGTAGTAGTAGTAGTAGTAGTAGTAGTAGTAGTAGTAGTAGTAGTAGTAGTAGTAGTAGTAGTAGTAGTAGTAGTAGTAATAGTAGTAGCAGGAGTAACAGCAGCAACAGAAATACTAATAATAACCATACTGAGAATGATAATAATAAGAGTGAGAACTTACTATTGATTAGCGACAATCTAAAACCAAGTGATGCACTGTAGCGCCACAGCTTACGGAGCAATTTGCCTCACACTCGGAAATCCAAAAGGCCTTTATTGGCTTATGAAGTTTGGGGTTGAAATGATTAAAGTCATTAACTGCCTCGTGATTGTCCAATTGTTTGATTTTCCTTCTTCACTCTGTGTGTGTGTGTGTGTATGTGTGTGTGTGTGTGTGTGTGTGTGTGTGTGTGTGTGTGTGTGTGTGTGTGTGTGTGTGTGTGAGTGTGTGAGTGTGTGAGTGTGTGAGTGTGTGAGTGTGAGTGTGAGTGTGAGTGTGTGAGTGTGAGTGTGAGTGTGAGTGTGAGTGTGAGTGTGAGTGTGAGTGTGAGTGTGTGTGTGTGTGTGTGTGTGTGTGTGTGTGTGTGTGTGTGTGTGTGTGCGTGCGTGCGTGCGTGCGTGCGTGAGTGTGTGGGTGAGTGTGTTTGTGTGCGTGTGTGGTGTGCCTATATTTACGTTCGTTTTCGTGTGTATATTTGTGATGTGTTGCATTATATACACAGATAAACGCATAGGCCCGTGTTACTAGACATCACGACAGTAAACACAAACACGACAGTAAACACAATTCCAACACATCGAATTCACAAGACAGAAAACTCGTCACAGAATCGTGTACAACAATACTTTCAGCGAGTCACAAGCAGAGAGCGGAAGTGCCACGTGTCTTCTAAAACATAAATAAAAAAAAATACCACGTCTGTATTTACACCGATATCTCATGTGGCTTTCGAAATTTATGTTTACTGCGAAGAATGTTTGATATTGCTTGCTTGGTTCGATCTCAAATATTCAGTATTCGGACATATTTCCATGCATGTGGCAACGCTTTGTTTACATTCTCTTCAAACGATCGCATAAAAAATACTAGTTTAGCATTTACAAGCGATATCAAGGACTATTTTATAATAAAGAAATGATGCATTAACAATTATAAAATTATTATAATGAAAGTAGCCTACGCACAATATATAGGATCACGTCTTTATTAGTAATGGCAGTCTTCATAATGATTAATATTAACCTAAATAATAATTAAATATGATCGTTATATATCAGTTTAGTTTTACTGGGAGTCCACTACCAAGCAGCTTATTTGACCGTTCTCATTTCAGATATAAGAATGTCTATAATAATTCAAATAAACTAATTGCTTCATAATTCTGTAATAACCTAAACGAGGTCCTATGTTAGTTGGGTTTTGTCATCAGACCAAAAATCACAGACTTGGAAATCACAATACAAGTCTTTATTATCAAAATACGGGGAATAAGTTTAATGTCACCAAATAATACCTGCTAAAATGAATATTATCTTTCTATTTGGTAGTACTTATCACGTTTTATATATCTAACTAGTTATAAGTATCTAAAATAGTCGTAAGGATTACAGCTTCGAATGCCCTTTTGATAACCAAATAAACACGTAGGATCCAAACCTACATGCAATTTAAATGAATTCTCACCTTTAACTTAGGAACAGCGATGCCTCCTAGTCCGTGGCTAGCAATACGAGTCATAAACAGATAGACAGCAAACACAGGATTGAAAAGAGCACATATGAGGGTGAGCGCGAGTCAACAGGTGTTTGCAGACCATTTTCACTTATCCATTTTGTTAATTTCCGCTTTCAGTTAGATCATAAACATCGCCATCTCCACTCTAATGCACAGCACTCATGAGATAGGGTGTATTAGCGTGTATATATCGATGGTCGTGTTATAGATGAAGGGTTTAAATTGACAAAACATTTAATATACGTAGGTTGAGGGCCCTCTTTGGACACGCAAAACATGTGACTTCAAAGAAAGTAGAAAAAGAGAGGAAGGATGGTGGTGATGATATGCCTAGGAGGAGGAGGAGGAGAAGATAATGAAAAAAAAAAACATACAAAAAAACAGAACGACAATAAAATAAAAAAAACAAAGAAGGAAGAAGTTTCAAGTAAAATGCGAACCAACACGAGAACAAAAATGGAAGAAAGGAAAAAACAGAAGAAGAGGAGGGCCCAGTGACGTCACAACCAACATGGCATGGCGGCTGCGTGGAGGCGTGAGAACCAGGGTCAACATACCTGGGCAAGGTAAACCACATTATGTAATGACCTGTTCTACGCTTCTCTTTACGCTTTTTTTTTTTTTTTTTTTTAAGGGGTTACGGAATACGTGGTTGAGTTAATGAGTGCATAATGTAGTTTTATTTTTTATTGAGTTATTTTGTTGTTTTCTATTATTGTTGTTATTTTTTTCTGGTGTTTTCACTCTTCAATGTTCTTTTGTTCTATCTTTTTCGTTGTAGTCTCTTTCTCTCTCTCTCTCTCTCTCTCTCTCTCTCTCTCTCTCTCTCTCTCTCTCTCTCTCTCTCTCTCTCTCTCTCTCTCTCTCTCTCCCTCTCTCCTTCTCCCCCTCTCACCTTCTCTCCCTCTCTCCTTTTCTCCCTCTCTCCTTCTCTCCCTCTCACCTTTTCTCCCTCTCTCCTTCCTTCCCTCTCTCCTTCTCCCTCTCCGTATCTCTGCTCCGTAACTAAAACCCACAGATCTCAAAGAACCGAAATATCCAGAGAAATGTTAGCAATGACAGGATACAGCAGATAATTATAAATTCTGTTCGTATAAGGAAGAAATAATGATAATAACGGTATTTTTCTCATTAGCGAACCCCTGTCTGATCCTTCACCTAACCTTACCGTTACAAACTATGCCTTTTAAATTTCAAAAGGAAAGGGTGAATTAATAAATAAAATAACGGTTTCTCCCTTCACAAACTGTGCCTTTTAAATTTCAAAAGGAAAGGGTGAATCATTATATAAAGTAACGGTTTCTCCTCCTAAAACTATGCCTTTTAAATTTCAAAAGGAAATGGTAAATTACTAAATAAGAATTATTGATAAGAAGAAAGAAAAAATGAAGAGAATATAATAATGAATATCATAAGAACAAATAGGCGCAAAAAATCGAATTAAAACCGAAAAAAATAGAAAAAAAAGAAAATACATAATAAGAACTTCAAAAAAACATATAAAAGAAATATGAAAACGAATTATGAAAAAAAAAAAATGAAATGCAAATATCGTGAGACCCAAAATTTCTCCAGATGCCCAACATGGCAGTGGAAGGACCATCAGATGGAAAGAAGATTCACACAAGGCAACATTTGGGATGATTTTTCTTGCAACGGGAAAGGCTGGCTGAGCATGGCCTTTGGGAGTGGGGAAATTGGTTCTGATTTTGCAATAATAATATACACACAGTATATGTATACTGCGTATATATACATCTCTCTCTCTCTCTCTCTCTCTCTCTCTCTCTCTCTCTCTCTCTCTCTCACTCTCTCTCTCTCTCTCTCTCTCTCTATATATATATATATATATATATATATATATATATATATATATATATGGCTAGATAGATAAAGATACACACACATACACATATACGTATATGCATAAACACACACACACATGTATATATATATATATATATATATATATATATATATATATATATATATATATATATATATATATATATATATATATATATATACACACATATATTTACATATGTTATCGGAATGTTTCGTTCCTTTCATTTCCTTTTTAGTATTTTTTCTGTTTCTTCCTGCACCACATACTCAACATCACCAAACCCTCTCATACACCATGTCATACTCAACACCAATCCCCCTCCTACTACCATATCATACTTAATATTAACCCTCTTTCCTCCTTTATTCACCATATCATTCACTATATCAGAGTCAACGCCAACCCCGCTCCTCATACACCATATACTCAACACCACCTCTCTCCTTCCACGATATACTCAACATCTTTTGAATAAAGTACACCATATTCTCACCATATATTCACCAAATCCCTCCTCCTTACGCTATAGCATACTCAACACCATCCCCCTCCTACACCATATACTCAACACCACATGATAAAATAACACCATATTTTGCACCACATACTCAACACCACATGATAAAAATAACACCATATCATTCCCCACATCATACTCAACACCAACTCCCCCCTCCCTCCTACACCATACACTCAGCACCACCATTGCATAACACCAGTTCTTACTCCCTCGCACATTCCCCCTTCGCTGCCACAAAAACCTGTTCTTGCCATCTATACCCCGAGGTGTTCACTTTCACTGACTTGGGCGAAACTATGGCAACTATCTATGGCAACGCGTTTGATAAGTATTGACCATGTTTTTTATCATTATTTTTGTATTATTTATTATTTTATATTTTTATTTTATTTTTTATTTATCTTTTTTTGATATATTTTTTTCATAATGGGGGAACATGACAACGGTGATAGATGGTGATGTTGATTATGTTGGTGTATGTGGCTTGTTGTGTGATGGTGATGGTTATGGTGATGACGTATAAGGAATGATAATGTCGATTGAAATAATAAGGTTTGGTTGAGAAATGTCGTTATTTACGCGAAGAAACAGAAAGAGAGTAAAGTAAATAACATTTGCAGGTTATTTAAAACAACAGTAATGTAACGATTGATAGCAAAATAATTAATGAAAAAAATAATAATGGTAATAATAATAACAACAACAATAATAATAATACTCAATCAACACCAACGTTATTACCAGTAATATCATCAATATTACAAATCAACAACAACGGCAAACAACAGTAACAACTACCATTCACAACAATTAACAACAAAAACAATACCATCCACACCTCTAAAACAATAACAACTAGCAAAAAAAAAAAAAAAATAAATAAATAACATCTACCTTTCACAACAACTATCACCGAAACCAACCTCGCTAACAACCATCGCAACTCACCTCCTTAACAACCATCACAACCAACTTCGCTAACAACACCAACAACCAATCTCATTAACAACCATCACAACCAACCTCTTTAACAACCATCACAACCCACCTTGTTCACAACCACAACCAACCTCCTTAACAACCCCAACAACCCACCTCCTTAACAACCATCACAACCAACCTCTCTAACAACCCAACAACCCCATTCCACCCACAAGTGTTTTAGGAAAGAGCAAAATTCTCGTCTCTTGCACATGTATTTTGTTCAGTAATTAACCTAATGAGCCGTTGCTTGATGATGATCACAGGTGCAATTTTCTCGTTCATTAACCTGCCTGCTATCAAGGGCTTCCTGCTTGCGAGGGAAAGAGTTGTAGACATGCGTTGTAGACATGCGGGCACACGGAAATGTAGACTTGTAGTTTATGCATAAATATCAGGTGTGGAACCGAGGAGGGGTCGACCCTATATACATATATATATTTTTTTTTTGAATTCATTTATTCTATTTATTTATCTATTTATTCATTTGTTTACTTGCTTATTTATTTATCTATCTATTAACATATTTACTTACTTTATCTATTGATTGATTTATAATTTATTTATTTATTATTTTTTTTTATTATTATTATTATTTTTTTTTTTTTTTGCTGAAGCTTTTGAACGTAAAAGCTATGCTAATGGACATGTGTAATGATCTTTACTAATGAGGATTTTCTGTCGAATGGCCTCAAAGCCTCCCGCAGGATTTGACTTCCATTTGTGCGCCCCCCCCGCCCCCCTTTTCAAAAATCTTGGATCCACCCCTGAATATACGGGAATATGTACCCTCCGTCTTTCTCTCTCTCTCTCTCTCTCTCTCTCTCTTTCTCTCTCTCTCTCTCTCTCTCTCTCTCTCTCTCTCTCTCTCTCTCTCCCTCCCTGCTTCTTTCTCTCTCTCTCTCTCTCTCTCTCTCTCTCTCTCTCTCTCTCTCTCTCTCTCTCTCTCTCTCTCTCTCTCTCTCTCTCTCTCTCTCTCTCTCTCTCTCTCCCTCCCTCCCTCCCTGCTTCTCTCCCTCTCTCTCTCTCTTTTTTTTTTCTCTCTCTCTCTCTCTTTCTTTTCTCTCTCTCTTACACACACTAGAAAGCTCCATATATCACAGCCTATAAAAAAAATCTATATTCAAATCATATGACTCATACACCTATTGCATTTTACAGATGACAGGCAAGTCATCTTCACGACAGGTCAGTGACATCTCTCTCAGACACTTAGCTCTTCCCAGAAATACTTCAAATTACATTTCTTTTTTTTGATAGATATTGCGTATATAAACAAAGTAAACACATTTGTAAATAGTATGACGTATGGTAATGAGGACACATTGGCAGACTTTACTTTGAGCTCGTATATTGCTGGCAAATTCCTAAGCAAATTAGTGAAGTGGATGTCAAGTGTACTTTGTCATAGTTGAGTTCTTGTTAATCACTTGTTATTTTCATAAATGGTAAAAGCTTTATTGCATTGCCGTGACTGTTATTATTACTGTTATTATTATTATTATGATTATTATCATTATTGTTAGTATCATTATCATTATTGTTATTGCTATCATTATTATTATTAGTTATTATTATTACCATTATTATTATCATAATTATCTTCATTATTATTACTATCGTTTTTGTTAATATTATCATTACTTTATAATTATAATCATTATTGTTGCTGTTATTGTTATCACTATTATGATCATCTTTATCTTTATTATTATAATCATCATAATCATTACCATTATCATAATCATTACCATTACCATCATCATAATCAAACATTTCATCATCACTCATATCATGACATTCTTCTTAGATCTTTTCAATCTATCTCTTCACTATTTACTCCTTTTCCCACGTCCTGCTTCTCGACTTTGAAAGTTTTTCGTCTCATTAATAACATTTTCTCTTCGAAGAATCATATAAGTCAGTTCAGAGCTATTATTATTACCAAGAAAAAAAAGTAGACTATTTAGTTCTTTGCACACATAACTTTATCATTAATAAAGTCATTCACCCCAGCTTAATAAATCATCGGAGAATTATCACAGATGAACACTTTCGTCTGTAATAACGATAAAAAAATGCCCATAAAAACTTAAAACCCTTTCCTAATCAATTGCCACTTAATATAATGGTCATCTCGACAGGAAAAAAATATGTATAGTAGTTTTTTTTTTTTTTGCTGTTTTATAGTGTTTTGTCATTCGTTTGTGGTCAGGTTATCACGGTGTTTCAGAATTTATCTCTAAAGGGATATGTTGGTTTCTCAAACAACATGGTTTTGCTGCAGACGATAGTTTTCAGAATAAACAGATCAAAGTCTCTGGCTATGTTATCCCATAAAATAAACCAGTTATCTGTGGGTTGGGAACAGTCTGGCAGTCTGTTTGCCTTTATTTTTTTCTTTATCTCCCCCCTTTCTCACTTTCTCTCGTCCCCCCTTCTCCCTCCTCTCTCTCACCCTTCCTCCCTCCTTCCCTTCCTCTCTCCTCCTCCCTCCCTTCTTTCCTCCCACTCCCTCCTTCTTTCCCTCTCTCCTTCTCCCTCCTTCCCTTCCTCTCTCCTCCTCCCTCCCTTCCTTCTTCCCACTCCATCCTTCGTTCCCTCTCTCCCACTCCCTCCTTCCCTTCTCTCCTCCTCCTTCCCTTCCTTCCTCCCTCCCACTCCCTCCTTCCACTCTCCTTCTCCCTTCCTTCCTCCCACTCCTTCCCTTCTTCCCACTCCCTCCTTCTTTCCCCCTCACCTTCTCCCTCTCTCTGAGCGTCAACATGTACCAAGCTGCGATGACATATTGATTTCTGACACCAAACTCTGTCATGTGTGGCTTGATGCAATCAGATCATTAATTTAGGGTGGCACACAACTGTCATTTTAATAATTTAATATCGAATTATAATAATTCATTTTGACAATTTAATATTGAATTACAATAATTCATTTTAATAATTTAGTATTGAATGTTGCATACTGTGTATATCAAGTTTCATTCATACAGGAGTAGATGCAGAGAACAGCCAGTAGAGAGTGTGATGTCTAGAGAAAGATAAAGAAATATGAAAATAGAAATAAAAATCTATAGATATATAAAGAAGTGAGCTTGGTTACAAGGCACATAGAAGAATAAACAGACATATGATATAGATAAATAGATAAATAAATATACAATTAAACGGGTGAGCAGATAAAGAGAAAAGGGGAGAGGGATAGAGGTAGATGAATTATTAACAAAGGCTGAGATTTTAACGGAAATGCATATAGGCCTACGTAAAGAGAGAGACATACACGTATATAACTGGACCAACGAAGAAAGAACAATAATTATTTATAAGAATCTAGACCATGAAAAGACAAAAATACGATAACAAACATAATAACAAAAGAAGTAAAGAATCTCTACAGAAAAAATGTCTTGGCATATATAAAAAGGACGGCGTTTATTCTATAATAAAACAATATATCAAGACAATTGTAACCAACAGTTCACGGCAAAAAATACAAATTATTCAGCGTTATCAGAAACAAAGATAAACCTCAAAGGATTTCCCTAAACCGACCAAATCTCGCGTGGAGACAGATGTTTACAAGATTTAATTTTCCACAAGAGATAACTAAGACGACACACAAACATATTTACCAAGGTTAGTATCTGCTCGTGGGATATCTTTACTCTTGGCTTTGGTCTAAATCGCAACGAAATTACTGTAATAACTGGTGTAAATATGTCCTATGGTGGAAATCTGGCTGCACATGGACAAAGAGAGAATATGTTATGCATAATAAAATATTTTCCTTACACATAAAAATGTACTAATATCATGAACGTTATAATTCAAAAGTTAATTCCTATTTAAAGTATATTCTTAGACTATAAGCAAATAGCGTAAAAAAAAAGAAATTCACACATACTAAAGACGCAAAGAGAAGTATACTGTGATAGACAGAGAAAGGGATTGAAAAACTCTAAAAGCAAACACAAACCAAGACCGAAATAATGCAGGAAAATAATGCCTCTTAAAACACGAGAAGTAGATGTACAAAAGGGTTTACAGATCTGTCAAAGGATATCGCAGTTTTTAACTCGTCTTCAGCTTAATTGCTCATAAAAAGGATGAAGAAAAAAACCGTTTGATCTGAGCAAGTCTTAAAACATAAACTGTCGCTCATACAAAAGATCATCTCCGTCCAGTCTCGGAAAAAAGCAGGAGTGGCAACTCAGCTCCACACTCTGGAATACTCCGATTCCGTCAAGTCTCTTTTGAGAGAGAGATATATATAGTAATGTGGTGTAAGGTTATAAGGAAATAATGATATATCGTTAAAAGAAACACAAATAAGAATTCATTTAAAAACACAATATTAATACAATTCTAGATATTTGTACACATAAATATTCATTACCAGCTGATTAAAAAAACAAGAAGAAAAAGGAGGATGAATCGGAGTACTCCAGAGGTCAGAACGATCTGCCATTTATCTATTTATTTATTTTATGAGATAGGACGACTTCAACAGACAATCCACCCCGGGGAGATTTGTTGGCAATCGACATAGTGGATGAATCTCCAAGGTATTTAAAAGAATAATAGTCTCGATGAAAAATAGAGCTGGCAATTGTCGAGCTAAACCCTGTCCACTTGCCCTCTCATGACTAAACATCACTAGTTGTTCTCTATTTCTATCTTTTCCGTCTATTCTTATGTGCATACACACACACACACACACACACACACACACACACACACACACATATATATATGTGTGTGTGTGTGTGTGTGTGTGTGTGTGTGTGTGTGTGTGTGTATATATATATATATATATATATATATATATATATATATATATATGTGTGTGTGTGTGTGTGTGTGTGTGTGTGTGTGTGTGTGTGTGTATCTTTTTATCAAAACTTAATTTTAAGGCTAGTAAAGAGGATAGTGAACAATGCTGAAAAGATAATAGCGATAAGGATGTTATTCGCATGAGAATGCTGCAACATGTGGAAGGATGGACATGGTCAGAGTAGTGTTGCATCTTGCTCTAGTAAAATTAAGAAACAAAACCTTTAGCTCACTCTGAACAAAAATACAAAATAAATAGAACAAACATTAAGGATCGAACATGAAAGAGAAAGTTTCATGCCATCATTTGACAGATGGTAATTAAAACACTGAAAAATTTATGGAACAAATAGCATGCCAAGGTTTCAGTTATTTCAAGTGCGACAGATCTTTCTTTTGCATGCATCAAGCCACTTTTTGGTTTTACAGTCATGTGGAAAGACAAAATTCTTGTTTTTGTAGATGATATTGCATGACCAAACAGCACATTGAATTATTTTTTATGAAATATATCGAGGAAACAAAAAAGTACTGCACAGACTGCAAGACATGAAATAGAGGGGCGGAGCTAATGACGTCACCATGCTTAGCCGATGAGGATGCTCCTAGAGAGGCTAGAAGTCACTTGATAAATAATTATTTGTATGATTTACTCAATTTACTTACAATTTCAAGAGGTAAAACAAAAATTACAAACTTTTATACAAGTTAAAAAACAAGGTGCTTCGTACCATAAACAAGCATTTGTATCAATTAAAAACAAGTTACTCATTTTTTAGACTAAATAGAAATGGGACTACCTGTTCTTGCAATATCTTGTAAACCTCCAAAAGAAGGCACACGGAGAACGCAATCCTAACTTCCTTCCATCTCTCTATTTCAGAAATTTAATTTTTCTACAGATGAAAGCCTAACTATACCCTAATCTACATACAAACTCCTCAGGATTTTACAACAAACTACCCACTAAATGAACCTATGTACACCCCATCCTTACCACAGACTTCTATGCATCCTTAACCTATCGTAATATCTAATCAACGAAAAAAACACAATCTAATCAATCCTTATTCATTAAAAGAATTCCATTGCAAGAATAATCACAATCCGTCAATAACTCTTCTATAAATCAGAACGACAACTCCCAGTGAAGCAAAAGAGAACGATAAGAGCTAATAACACAAGGAAAGTCTTTAGTGCATATAAACGCAAAACCCGTTTATAGTCAGCTGTTAATGGAGAGAAATTCAAGGTTTACGTAACAGCAGAAAGCCCCAAATGTGATACATAGCGTGTCTTTTTACTCTTCGTTATCTCGGGAGTCTGAGCTTTTAATCTTGACTTCTAAGGCTGTGTTTTACCAGCTGGCGGTCACATTTATAAGTGTGATTTATTGAAGGGTCACTTGCAATGGTTAGGATATAAATATACGGAAGTGCGTCTACCCGCACATGTATAATTACACACACACACACATACATACACACACACACATACATACATACACACACACACATACATACATACACACACACACACACACACACACACACACACACACACACACACACACACACACACACACACACACTCTCTCTCTCTCTCTCTTCCCTCATCCCAGCACTTCCCTCTCTCGCATTCATAGAAGTCGAAACAATCAAGCAAACAGCACTAGAAGACTTGCAGCTGGCCGCTCGTTCACGATCAAGGTCGTAGAGCTACTTGAGGCTGAATAATATAAGTGGACGACTGAGGACTTTCCGCGTGTATAAAAAAAGAAAAAAGAAAAAAAAGAACTTAGCCCAAGACTCATTTTAAAGTCATAGGATGATTTTTGTCATTATCATATCTTGGACATATACTTGCCTATTCATGATGTGGTGAGGATGGCGTACTTAAAGATGAGGTGTGTGGATAGTCATTTTGTGCTTCTTATTCTGCGCTCTCTCTCTCTCTCTCTCTCTCTCTCTCTCTCTCTCTCTCTCTCTTTCTCTCTTTCTCTCTTCCAATCTCTCTCTCTGTCACTCTCTAACCCGTATGTATATATATGTATATATATATATATATATATATATATATATATATATATATATATATATATATATATATATATATATATATATATATATATATATATATATATATATATATATATATATATATTCATCCGGACGCATCCATGTGTTTCTCGTTTTTGTATTTTTTTTCTTTACTCCCTCTATCGAACTTTCTCTCTACGTCCCTGCCTATCCTTCTATCCATCTCTTTATCCCAATAACTCATTTACTCAGTCTCCTTCACGTTGAATGAATGAACATTTCTAGACTGAAGATAACCGTAATGTCACCCTGTCTTATCACTAAAGGTTTTCCTGTGTTTCTCCGCACGTACTACCTCTCTTTCGTTTTCGTTCTCTCTCTCCTTTCTTTTCGGTTTATTCTTTTTCTCTCCCCACTCTTCTTTTCACTTGATTCCTCTTCTCTTCTCTCTCTCTGCCTGTCTCTCTCTCTCTCTCTGTCTCTGTCTCTCTCTCTCTCTCTCTTTTCTCTCTCTGTTTGTCTCTCTCTCTCTCTCTCTCTCTCCCTCTCTCTCTCTCTCTCTCTCTCTCTCTCTCTCTCTCTCTTATTTCATCTTCTCTTCTTTTCTCTCTATCTCATTTCTCCCTCTATAACTCATTCATTCCTCCTTTTTTGAACTACCCCTTTGTCCTCCTTTTTTTCTCCCTCCTCTTCTTCCCTCACTCCCTCTACATTAAGCCATAATTCGTGCTATTGAACTCCACACTCCATACATGAAAGAAGCTTGTTAAGACTTCTGCGGCGAGACAATAGATGGCGCTGTTGTTGTTCTCAGACGATTTTTTTAAAATTCGTCTTCGTTCCATTCATTTTCGTTTTTTTATGTAAGGATATATTTTCTTTATACATTCTAATCTTGAAGGTCTGTTGTAATGGTTGAGGTCTGTGTTGATATGAATGCAAATATATACTGGTAAATAGCATATATTTCAAATGTTAAGATTGCTATAGTATAGATGTTTTGTTAGGAACAAGAATAAGTAGAATGCATTTGAATAAAATGACGATATGGTATATTTTGAGGAATTAGAATTTAGAGACAATATACGAGAAGATGATCGAAGTGAAGGATAATATAGTTTAATAATGCTTTGCGATTATTATAAATGAAATACAGCACCCGAAGGTTTAAAAGACTAACGAATAAACAGAACTTTTAACGCAAAACATAGAACACAATCTCTCTCTGTCTCTCTTACACACACACACACACACACACACACACACACACACAGAGATAAGCGTAATGCGAGTCCCTCAACATATGGGGAGAACTGACGTATGTGTCTACTGTGAAGGACGAAATGTAGCCTAACAGTTCAAGCGTAGAAGAAAGGAAGGCTTAGAATATGAGAGAGTCTTTAAAGTGTGAGAAAGAAACGCAATTTGTGAAATGCTGATTTCCTCCGAAATTATTTTATTGGTATTATTTTTTTTTGAAGGGAATTAGGTTAGGGTATGTAAGTTGTTCGGCAATTTCTGTCGCGCGCGCTCTCTTTCTTATTTCTCGTTTATTTTCTCTCTCTATTCTCTTTCTCCGTCTCTCCCTTTCTCTCTCTCTCTTTCCCTTTCTCTCTCTCTCTCCCTTTCTCTCCCTCTCTCTCCCTTTCTCTTCATCTCTCTCTCTCTCTCTCCCTTTCTCTCCATCTCTCCCTCTCTCTCTCCCTTTCTCTCTATATTTCTCTCTTTCCCTTTCTCTCCCTCCACCCCCCCCCCCTCTATCTCTCTCTCTCTCTCTCTCTCTCTCTCTCTCTCTCTCTCTCCCTCTCTCTCTCTCTCTCTCTCTCTCTCTCTCTCTCCCTCTCTCTCTTCCTTACCCCAACCTATCTCTCTCTCAACGAACCAAGAGTTAACAGCGTGTTTCATTGTAACTTGATCCCACACAACGTGACTTTTTCCCGCCATTTTTTTTTTCTTTCCTTTAGAGTTTCAAACAAGAGGGTTTTTTATACCACAATGACCCAATTTTTACGTCATTGTAGCTCGGCCTTTACGAAATGTCAGTATTTTTTTTTTAAACTATCTATCTCTCCACGATATACATTACACACAACACTCTTTTCTTCTTCTTAAATACAAATACAAGTCCTTACTTACTTTATTCAAACTCAAAATAACATTGTGTACGATCATGGTTCACGGTACGATGATTCAACATTCCCCGCAACGATAACCAGAACGCAGCAGGCACATATACAAACGGTATTGATTTCAACATCTGTTTATCGGCGACGCGGCACGTTGTCATAAGATAATGTTAGATATGACAGATATGTTATAAGAGGATGTTATATATGACAGATATCCTATAAGGGGATGTTATACATGACAGATATGTTATAAGAGGATGTTAGATATGACAGATATGCTATAAGGGGATGTTATACATGACAGATATGTTATAAGAGGATGTTAGATATGACAGATATGTTATAAGAGGATGTTAGATATGACAGATATGTTATAAGAGGATGTTAGATATGACAGATATGTTATAAGAGGATGTTAGATATGACAGATATGCTATAAGGGGATGTTATACATGACAGATATGTCATAAGATAATGTTAGATATGACAGATATGTTATAAGAGGATGTTAGATATGACAGATATGTTATAAGAGGATGTTAGATATGACAGATATGCTATAAGGGGATGTTATACATGACAGATATGTCATAAGATAATGTTAGATATGACAGATATGTTATAAGAGGATGTTAGATATGACAGATATGTTACAAGAAGATGTTAGATATGACAGATATACTATAAGGGGATGTTATACATGACAGATATGTTATAAGTGATGTTAGATATGACAATATGTTATAAGGGAATGTTAGATATGATAGACATAGATGGAGAATTAAACAGACCGAATGTTGTTAATAATAAAAAGGATAGACATAGATGGAGAATTAAATAGACCGAATGCTATTAAAGAAAAAAAATAGACAAATAGATGGATGGAGAATCAAATATATGAATTAATGAATAGATTTGTAAATAATGGATGGATAGATAAATATATGAACCGAGAATCAAATGGATAAATTAATGAATAAAATGGTAAAGAAATTGATTAATAGAAAAATAAATGAATGGAGAATTAAAAAGACGAATGAATATATTGGTAAAGGCATGGATTAACAGATAAATAGAAGAATGGAGAATTAAATGGATGAATGAATACATAAATGTATTAACAGATGAATAAAATAACAACAATAATAATAATGATAATAATAATAATAATAATGATGGTGATAATAATAATAATGATAATAATAATGATGATGATGATGATGATAATATTAATAATAATAATAATAATAATGATAATAATAATAATAATAATAATAATAATAATAATAATAATAATAATAATAATAATAATAATAATAATAATAATAGGCAGTAACGCAACGTTTCAACCTGAAAAAAGAGAAAAAAAACGCCTGAATGATATTTTATGTGCAAAACGAAAATAGTTTTCATAATCATTTATAGTAAAAAGCAACTAAATGTTAGAGGAGGCATTTTTTCATTTTTTAACACTCAAAAAATTAACAGGCGAAATAGAGTAAATCATATATATTTTTTTATATTCGGTATAAATTTGAACCGAATTCTGAACTGAACTTAGACATTTGTTATGGCTGGTGGTAAGGTAAATGCGTACGTGTGTGTGTGTGTGTGTGTGTGTGTGTGTGTGTGTGTGTGTGTCTGTGTGTGTGTGTGTGTGAGAGAGAGAGAGAGAGAGAGAGAGTGGGAGAGAGTGAGTGTGTGTGAGAGAGAGAGAGAGAGAGACAGAGAGACAGAGAGAGAGAGAGAGAGAAAAGAGAGAGAGCGAGAGAGAGAGAGAGCGAGAGAGAGAGAGAGAGAGAAAGAGAGAGAGCGAGAGAGAGAGAGAGAGAGAGAGAGAGAGAGAGAGAGAGAGAGAAAGACAGAGAGAAAGAGAGAGAGCGAGAGAGAGAGAGAGAGAGAGAGAGCGAGAGAGAGAGAGAGAGAGAGCGTAGTTTTAAACAAATCGTCAATCTCATCACAAATAAAATGCATTGATACCGATACATCACTCGCAGTCGTACCAACCGATAAAAAACTACACCAAAATAAATAAATAAATGAATAAATAAATAAATAAATAAAAAATGCGCCAATATACACCATAAGAATCAAGCTAATAGTCTGAAAAAGGGGAAATAATGGGAGCGTCGAAACAGCTGACTGCGGTTCCTTATACTGCTCGACTCCAAGTTGCAACCCAACGCACGTCGGCCAACCCTCCATCCCTCCCCTCCCCCCTCCTCCTCTTCTCTTCTCCCCCTCTCCTACCCTCTCCCTCTCACCTCCTTCTCTCTTCCCCCTCCCCCTTCTCATCTCCTGCTCTTCTTCTCCCCTCTCCCTCTCCCTCCCTTCTCTCCTACCCTTCTCTTCTCCTCCCCTCTCTTCCCCATCCCCCTCTCCCTCTCCCCTCCCCCCCACCCCCATCCAGCAACAAAAGAAAATGGCCGACGTCGCTGAAGTCGTAAACACCTATTTTTTTCTACTTTTGAGGGAGCATTAGTTAAGACAGGAGGTTTTATTATCTGTCTTATTTTATTTTTCTCTGCGTTTATCCACGAGCGTATGGGGGGGGGGTGTACAGGAATTAATAAAAGCAAATATACAAAAGGATAACCTTACACGCACCGGCATGTACGTATAATAAGCCTCTTTCAAGATAAGATATAAAAAGTGTTGTAATGTAAACTCTTTGAAAAACGCATTTTCAGTGTGCATACGCTTTACAAATATTTAATCTAACCTCTTTTTAATATTCAGATTACGAGTTGCCTAAGACCATGCACAAAAAAAATAATCACATCTTTTGTTTCCTTCTTGTAAATGCAATAAATATCTTTTTAAGGTTATTGACATATCATTAAGCGACTGTTCCTATCTTTCCTCCGGCGAGGTCACCTAGACCATTTTTTTTCCTTTTTTTTACAGGCGTATGGTATTTACAACACCCTCCCCTTCCCTTCAAACAGCGCTGGGGTTTGATCTATCTCCTGGCATGTTTATGCGTATATCAGGTTTATCGAAGGGGTAAAAAAGGACCGATAAAACTCTTCTGATGAATACTGTCATCTCTAGAAAGAAAAAAAAAGCCTCTTCGCATTTCTTAATGATCTTGTTTTGGGGAGCTTTACAAACACGTGCGTCGGGTAAATTATATCAGTCTTGCGTAAACGAGATCTCGAAAGATAATCCTCTGTAACGATACATACGACGTTTTCTCCAAATATGTTTTATTGGAGGTCACATAAGATCTTGTCCTGAGACGAGAAACCTAAAATTTGACCAAAAGTTGCCTGCATACACCGACATTTTAGTGAGGCAAGGAACGCCTTAACGTCACCTGGAAAGAAGGCGCGTGACGTCATGCCGGACCTGGGAGACCACGCCTCCAATATGTCGGCAATGATGGTGCTCTCTCTTTACTCTTGCTGTGTTCTTTGTCTGTTGATCTTGTCCTGGGTATCGGAATTTTTGTGATACGCATATTTATTTATTTATTTTTCTCTCTCTCTGCATATGTTTGTATTTTAATGTTTGTTTTCTTGTACGCTGTGTATTTATTTATTGTTGACAAGTATTACCATCATATTCATCATTATCATTATTATTGCTATTTGATTATTATTACAACTTTTGATATTGTTATCTTCATTATCATTACTATTATTATTGGTCATTATTATAAAAATTATTATTACCATTATGATAATAATAATCATCATTATTATTCGTACTAGTTGTAATAGTATCATCGTCATCATCATAATTTTCGTTACGATCATAACTATAACTATGATTGCCACAGTCAGTATAATTATTATCGCTGTTGTTATTATTGCCATCATTGTTATTTTTTAGTATTATATTTGTTATTATTGTTATCATAATTGTTTTTGTTTTTCTTATTATCATTATTTCTATTTTTGTTATTTTTTCACAATTAAAAATGATAATATTATAATCGCTAATATTTAATGTTACAATTATCATTATTACAATCTTTGTTATTATCATTGCTAGTATCATTATCATTATTAGCATCGCTCTTATTTACTATATTTGTTTTGTGTACGCTATAATTGTCATTACTTTTACAGCTGTTATCATAACAGTTCCTGTGATTTTTTCATTGTTGTTAATGATATTATGATTATTATAATCATTACAATTGTCATTATTAGTATCACTATTGTCATTATTATTATCATTGGTAATTTTAGGTAGTATTTATTTTCAATATTAAAGTTATTGTTGTCATAATTTTCATTATCGTAACATCATTATTCTCATAATTATTATTACTATTATTATTCCCTTACTACTGTTATCTTAATCTTGATTGTTATTATTATCATTATCAGTAGTAGTTTTCGTAGAAGTAATATTCTTTCTCATATGTTTATGTCATACCAACATTATCATTATTTTGTTTTTGTTATCTTTATCAATATAATTATCGTTATTACAGCCATTCTAACTAAACCTATAAGTACAGGTAAATTAGAATACAAAATGATAATAAGAAGTTGGAAGTATTTCTGTGGACGGAGTAAACGTTTAGAAGTCAAATAACGTTGGTTTTGGGTCTATAACGTGAAGACGAGCGTACTGTCCGAAACGTTTGTGTTTTATGTCTGTTTTATCTGTGTTTTCTCGTTTTTTTGTTCTTTTCTGTTTGTTTCTGTTCATTGCTCATATTTTAATGTGTAACGAAGGTAGTAGTTAGATATATATGTGTGTTTTTGTTACTGATTATAATGAGTTTATTTATTTATTTTAGTTCCAGTGCAAAGACTGACAAAATGATTTCTTTTTGGCTTTCATCGAACGAGAGACGAGACGCAAAGACCCAAGTAAGTTGCACCATTTACGTGCAGCGGCATCAGCTCGCACTCTTTTATTGACCCAGCAACTGCCCCCCTCCCTGTCTCCCCTCCCCCTCCAATAAAAAAAAATCTAAAGTCATCTCGCATAGGACATAGCGCGATAAAACACGGGGGAATCGAATCACCGATAACTATTACTATTACGATAATGCAATGATGACGGAGACGGGGCCGGAGTCTGCTCTCCCGGCCGCTTGTCCCCTTAACGACCGCGTCTGGAGCTCTCCGTCGCGTCGAGCGGGGCGAGCGGCCGGTGTAAGGGAGCGGCGGCGAGCGCCCGAGGGCCCCGGAGCATCTCTGCCGCTCGTAATGTCACCCGGCCAGCTAATGACACCAGCCAAGGACAGGGCGCCGTCCTCCACGCGAGTCCTGCCACAGCGGCGTCGTCGTCGGGAGCTCCTCCTCGGTCCTTCGACGGCGCCCCTCGCACAGGCTTCCTCCCCCACGCTCGCAGGTTCTCACGCAGCTTCGGCAGACATGAGCGTCGGGTCTCGGAGAGCGGCCCTCTCGCGCACCGGCCTCCCGCACGCAAGGCCGGGGTCGTGAGAGGCTCCTCCGGCTGCTCGGCGGACGGCGCAGGAAGTGGCTCGGCGTCGGTCTCAAAGGGGCTGCGAGGACGAGGATGAGAAGACGCTTTCGCAGGAGCCAATTGTTTTATCGCGAGCCTCAATCTGCCGCGAACTTAATTATTTTATCAATCTAAAAAAATATCGCCTCCTTGTCGGTCCCCACAACATAAAAAAGAAGCAAAAGGTTACGGACAATTTTTCTAAATACTCTATTATCTTAAAATATATGCACGGCGGTCGTAAAGAAGCAGACGAGGTGTGCAAAAGTAATTACCCGGGATATTTTCCGCGATTGTCTCCTCGCCGGAGCAGCCCCGGTGGGCCGTCACGCTGATTGAGTGGCCCGTGGAAACAAAAGAGGCCGGCGCCTTCCGGTCAAGTGTACACATGACCGCGCACAGTTCCTGGAAAGACGGCTTCCAATACCCTGAGCGATAATGAAGCCGCGAAGGAAGCCTCTCTGGCAGATCCCCCGCCTCTCGCAGCCGCTAACGAAATGGCTTCAATCGGCATCGGCGTGCAAAACCGCGCGTCCATTTGCATCCATAACAAAATGGGGAAACCAGGCATCGCAATGTAAATCATAGGAGTCGCATCCTGAATCCTCCCCCGGCGGAGCTACTACTGGGTATTATCCACGTCCGCTCAGACCGGGAACCTCCCTTCCCTTGTCACCAGAGGCCCCACAGCGCTATGCCCTCCGGACCAGCTCTGGCTCGGTGTCCCTTGAGCCGCTCTTAACACTTGGTGCAACGAGGGACTGCGGTTGCGCCAGGCCAGGTGTTGCTTTGTTTTCCACGCACTTTTTGCTCTTCTCTCCCTTTCTCTTTCGGTCTCTCTTTCTCTCTTTCTCCGTCTCCTTTCCTCTCCCTTTCGCTTTTTTTCCCTTCTCTTGCTCTCATTCTTTCACTCTTTCACTCTCACTCTCACTCTCTCTCTCTCTCTCTCCCTCTCCCTCTCCCTCTCCCTCTCTCTCTCTCTCTCTCTCTCTCTCTCTCTCTCTCTCTCTCTCTCCCTCCATCTATCTATTTACCTATCTATGTATCTATCCATCCGCTCTTTCTCTTATACACGTTCCTCTTTTTTCATCTATCTATCTACCTGTCTCCCTACCTTATTTATCTATCTATCCATCTCCCCCTGTCTTCCCCCATACACGTCTTCCATCTCCTTCCCAACTCGACCCTCCTTCCCAAAATGTACCATGACAGTAATCTCCGTTTCCCATTCCCTTTCTTTCTTCCCTTCCCCTCCTCCTCCCCCCCCCCCCCCTATATCTCTACCTCCACCTGCCCTCTCCCTGTTCTTCGCAAAGGCTGTAATCTCTCGTCTTATCATGACGTCCTTGTCATTCATACTCGTACGCATCTGGGTATTTTCCAGGACCCTTTTTTCGGCTTTTAAGGTCCTTTTTTTAAAATTCCTTCCATACTTGTTCACATCTTGCTATTTGCTGGGACCTTTCTTTCGTCTTTTAAGGACCTTTTTTTTTCTTTTTACTTCTTCCATGCACGTCAATAGCTTGATATTGTATTTTAAGGATTATTATTACTTTTTTTTTTACTTCTTCCATACTCGTATATAACTTGCTATTATATGGGTCCTTTCTTTCGTCTTTTAAGGATTTTTCTTTTATTCCTTTTTTTTTTACTTCCATACTCATACATATCTTGTTCCAGGACCTTTATTAAGGACCTTTTTCATTCTTGCTATTTTCCAGAACTTTTATTTCGTCTATTAAAGAATTTTGTTTTTATTTCTTTTTAAAAAACTTCTCTTGGAGTTAACTATAAGGATGGTAACGAGTTGTAAAAGAACTTAGTGGCGGTGTTAACTGGATGCTGATTTATGGCTGATGTTTTGCACTTATGCAGATATATGCAGGTGTGTGTCTGTGTGTGTGAGTGTGTGTTGTTTGGTGGGGGGGTTGTGTGTGTTTTTGTGTGAATGCGTGTGGGTGGGTGTTGGGAGTTTTTGTATGAGTATGTGTGCGTTGGTTTTTGTGTGTATGTGTGTTTGTTTGTTGGTTTATGCGTGTGTGTGTGTGTGTGTGTGTGTAAAACGCTTACATCTTCTACATATACATGACTGGTTGTATGTATATCCACTCACATAACGAAAACCATGACAAACAGAACAAAAAACAATAGCAAAAAATATGATAATAATGATAATAATAACAGAAATACAGCGGAGACGTCAAAATTCTTTCGATAAAATGACGCTCGATTCCCCACAGACTCATCTCCCCACAGACTCACCCTCACAGACTCATCTCCCCCAAAGTCTTATCGCCAGACACTCATCTCCCTACAGACTTATCGCCACAGACTCATCAAAACAGACTCATCTCCCCACAGATTCATCCCCCCAAAACTCACCTCTCCACAGACTCATCTCATCCCACAGAATCATCTCTCCACAGAATGATCTGGCAACAGCCTCACAGACTCATCTCTCCAAAGACATCCCAACAGACTCATCTCCCCACAGATTCATCCCCCAAAACTCACCTCTCCCCAAACTCATCTCTCCAAGGACTCATCCCACAGAATCATCTCTCCATAGAATGATCTGGCAACAGCCTCACAGACTGATCTCTCCAAAGACATCCCAACAGACTCGTCTCCCCACAGATTCATCCCCCAAAAAACTCACCTCTCCACAGACTCATCTCTCCAAAGACTCATCCCACAGAATCATCTCTCCACAGAATGATCTCGCAACATTCATCTCTCCAAAGACATCCCAACAGACTCATCTCCCCACAGATTCATCCCCCAAAACTCACCTCTCCACAGACTCATCTCTCCACAGACTCATCTTTCCAAAGACTCATCCCACAGAATGATCTCGCAACAGCCTCACAGACTCAACCCCAGAGATTCGCCTCCCCACAGACTCACCTTCCCACACAGCCTCCCGGTAACCATCTGTGGGAACTCGACCGACCCCAGGACAATCAAATTCTTTAAAAAAAAAATTGATACAAATGACAAAAGGCCGGTTTGTTAAAATTGTTCGAGGCAACAACCCAAAAAATATCCGTATACCTGATATGCCAAAAAAAAAAAAAAAAAAAAAAAAAAAAAAAAAAAAAAATCATCAGTCAACACATACATATTAACCGAGCAAATAGATAGATAAATGTATATCTATCAGATATTTTAAACGAATGTGCATTAATTTCTGTCTATATGCATTTATTTACAAATTCTGTATTTACAATTTTAACAAACCGGCCGAAAGAGCTTCCCACGGCTGCGTTTCCTCAGTACACTTGTAGGACGGATAAGACGGCGCTCGCTTCATAATCCCTCGTTATTATCCGGATTTTGCATCTTGAGTCAACAGGTTATTGAAGCAAGATGGGGGAGGTGGGGTGGGCGGGGGGAGGTGGAGGTGGGCGGGGGAAGGGAGGTGGGTGATGGGAGGAGGGGAGATGGAGGGGGATGTGGACGGGAGCAGGGGAGGTGGGGAGGTGGGGAGGTGGGGAGGAGGAGGAAGGGAGGGAGAAGAAGGTGGAGAGAGGGGGAGAGGGAGGTGGGTGGTGGGAGAGCTGGGGAGGAGGAGGAGGAGGAAGGGAGGTTAGCGGGAGGGGGAGGTGGGGAGGAGGAGGAGCAGGAAGGGAGGGGAAGGTGGGGAGAGGGAGGAGTTGGAGGGAGGGTGGGAGGAGTTGGAGGGAGGGTGGGAGGAGTTGGAGGAAGGGAGGGAGGTGGGGAGGAGGAGGAGGAAGTGGGGGGGGGGAGGGGGAGGAGGGAGGAGAAGAGAGAGACGGAGGAAGAGGAGGGAGCGTGAGAAGGTGGAGCTAAAGGCGGAGGGAGTAAACTTTTGGAGCTCTTGCTGTCTGTCTGTCTGTCTTGTCGCCTGGCTTTCGTTTTTTATGCTCGCTCTCTCATTGTTTGTCTGTCTGTCTGTCTCTCTCTCTCTCTCTCTCTCTCTCTCTCTCTCTCTCTCTCTCTCTCTCTCTCTCTCTCTCTCTCTCTCTCTTTCTCTCTCTCTCTCTCTCTCCCTCTGTTACGCTTTCTCCATCTCCATCTATCTATCTATCCCTATTTAAATATTGATGATCATGATAAGGAGGAGAAGAAGGAGGAAGACAACAACGATGATGATAAAGACAAGTAAAAACAAATAAATAATTATGATAAAGACAAGCAGTAAAAATACCTTGAACTAAATATACTCAACCTATACATAACAAATCCTATAATGCATTTATCCTTCTATTTTGACCATCGCATACACAGCCATCAAACACATGACACTGACTGGGCATTTTCTGGGCATTTTTTTTTCTCTAAAGTACACTGTGAATATAATACTGTAATGTAATATCTAAGCTTAGTATCAGATAAGAGATTGTTGGTCTGTTGAGAGAGGAATAAATATCTTTAAGGATGATGGTGGTTGGTGGTGGTGGTGGTGATAAAGGTGGTGGTGGTGGTGGTGATGATGATAATGATAATGATGATGATAATAATGATAATAATAATAATAATAATAATGCTGACAATAAAAACCCCTTTGCCCATTTTCCTTTTTTTACTTTCCCCATTTCCCTTCTCCTTCCCATAGCCCATTTCTATTCTTCCTTTCCCCATTAAAAAAAAAAAAAAACAATAACAAATAACAACAAAAAACAAAAACAACGAACATCTTCAGCTTCAGAGGATGACCGGCTGAAGCCTCGAGGCGAGATGACCTTTGACCTTGGAAGCAACTTGGCGACGAAGGGGAGGGCGATGACGCCGAAGGGAAATGGGGGAAAGGGAAGGAGGGAAATGGGGAAGAGGGAGGAAGGGAAATGGGGAAAAGCGAAGGAGGGAAATGGGGAAAAGCGAAGGAGGGAAATGGAGGAAGGAAGGAGAGAAATGGGGAAAAGGGAAGGAGGGAATGGGGAAAAGGGAGGAAAGGAAGAAGGGAAAAGGGAAGGAGAAGGAAAATGGGGAACAGGAGAAGGAAAATGGGCAAATGGGAGGAGAAAGGAAGATGGGAAATGAGGAAAGGGAAAGGAAAGACATTATCAAAGGAAGACGAAGGGAGTAGGAAGAAATTGGGAAAGGAAGAAAGGAGAAGAGGGAATGAGAAGGAAAATGCGCAAAAGGAAGAAGGAAAGAACAGAAGGAGAAGGAGAGGAATAAGCAAAAAAGAAGGAAAGAATAGACGGAGGAGGAGAGAAATAGGCAAAAGGAAGAATGAGAAATGAGAAAAGGGAGAGAAGAAGATGGAGAAGGAGAACGGAAATGGGCGAAGGAAAGAAGGGAGAAGGGAAAATAGGAAAAGTAATGAGAAGAATAAGGAAAGGAAGAAATGAATAATATGATACAAAAAAGAAGTGAGGAGAAATAAAAAATATATATATAAAATAGTAATGATTAAATAAAATCAATTATATAGTAGAAAAAAGAAAAAACAACATAAAATATAGAAGTAAAATTAAAAAATGAAACAAAGATTAGAAAAGAGAATAGGAGAGAAAAGTATAAAAGAGAAGAAACGCAAAGAAGAAGAGGAGAGGAGAGAAGCCAAGACAAGAGGAGACGAGAAGAAGAGAAGAGAAAAAGAGTGAACAGAAGAGAAGAGATGAACAGAACAGAAACAGAGTGAACAGAAGAGAAGCGAAGAGAAGAACAGAACAGAAACAGAGTGGACAGAAGAGAAGAGAACAGAACAGAACAGAAACAGAGTGAACAGAATAGAAGAGAAGAGAAGACAATACAAGACAAGAGAAAAGAAGAAAAAGAGGAGATAAAAACGAGAACAGGCAACCGAGCGCATCACACAGACTTCAAGGTTTGTAGATGATGATGGTTTGCTCTTCCGCTGTGACGTCACGAGCTCTTCCGCTGTGACGTCACGACCAAGATGCGGGACCGACGCCGTCGAGGGAACTTCCGGTTTCGTTTTCTATTTCAGTTTTCGTTTTCTATTTTTTTCTGGCCATTTTTTATCCTTTTTTTTGTTTTGGTTTTTGTTTGTTTTTTATTGCTTTTGATTGGTGTGTTTGTTTGCTTGTTTGTTTGTTTGTGTCATGTGTGTGTTATATATCTATTTACCTATCTATCTCTATCTATGTATCTATTTATCTAAATATATATATGTATACATATATTAATATATGTATATATACATACATACATACATACATACATATATATATATATATATATATATATATATATATATATATATATATATATATATATATATATTTATGTATATATACACACACATATACACACATACACACACACACATACATACACACACACACACACACACACACACTCATGTGTTTACACACACACACACACACACACACACACACTCATGTGTTTACACACACACACACACACACACACACTCATGTGTTTACACACACACTCATGTGTTTACACACACACACACACACACACACACACACACACACACACACACACACACACACACACACACACACACACACACACATATATATATATATATATATATATATATATATATATATATATATATATATATAAACATATCTATATATATACATATATATATATATACATATATATATATATATATATATATATATATATATATATGTATATATATATAGATGTATATATATATATATATATATATATATATATATATATATATATATATATATATATATACACATATATATATATTTTTTTTATATATATATACATATATATATATATATATATATATATATATATATATATATATATATATATATATATATATATATACATGTCCTAAATGTTTGTTGGCATCTCGATCACTCTCTTGCTCTCGTCTTTCCTTTTTTAACGATCCTTCTTCCTGCATCCTTGTCTTTAATGATACCTTTTATGACTTAACTTTTTCTTTTAATCTTTGTCTACCTCATCTCTTCTCTCTTTCTCTCTTCTTAGCCATGGGTTTTACTTCTGCTTCCTCTTTCCTTTGTCTCTGTCTACTATCTCTGTCTGTATAACTCTATGCGTCATTTTCTCTCTACTTCTGTTTTCACAACGTGCCTCTCTTTCTCTATTTCTTTCTATCTATCTATCTATTTCTCTTTCTCATTCACACACTCTCTCTCTCTATCTCCTTGCTCTTTCACGCTTCTCTGAATCGTATCCCTCTCTCTCTCTCTCATTTTCTTTCCCTCTCCCACTCCTCCGCCAATTTCCTCTCCCGCCCCCATCTAATCTCTCGTACCTGCACCCTTTTCCTTTTCTCCCCTCCCCCTCCCCTCTCTCCTTCATTCCCCCTGCCCCCTCCTCTGTCATTTACCTGCTCCCTCTCCCCCCATTCCCCACCCCCTTTCTTCCCTCCGGACTCTCCCTCTCCCCCTCATCCTTCCTTCTCTCTGCCCCCTCCCCTTTTCCCTTCCTTTCCCTCCCCATTCCCCTTCCCCCTCATTTACCTACGCCCCCCCCCCCTTCCCCCCCAAGGTCACCTGTTAGAAGCGGTCCCACACACTCATGGTGTCTTTGTATCCCGCCATGACACCTCCTCATGGGACGCTTTTTTCCACTGTTATATTGTTTTCTTTGGCCCTGCGTGGCGTGGCGACGTGCCTGTGGTTCCCTGTGGACTTTTTTTTTCTTCTCTTGGCCCTCTCCTTTTTTTTTCTTTTCCAGCTCAGGCCTCATTCTTTGTTTTCATTCTACGTGTGTATGTGAATGTGTACACGCACATATACATACTCACACACACACATACACACACACACACATTCGTATATGTGGACGAAGATACGGTAAAGATCATTATAGCAATCACAAGACCAAGTCTTGAGTACGGTGCAGTGGTATGGAGTCCACACTTAAAAAAGGATATTGACAAACTGGAAAGAGTTCAAAGAGCGGCCACAAGATGGGCACCTACTCTAAGAGATCTGAGTTACGAAGATAGACTACAGAAATTAGGACTTACTACCTTGGAAGAAAGAAGGAAAAGGGGGGACATGATTATGCTGTTCAACTGTATTACAGGAAGAGTGAAAATAGATAAAGATGACTTTTTGATCTTGAATACAAGAAGAACGAGAGGACACAACAAAAAGTTGAAAGTAAAAAGAGGTGATAAAGATGTCAAAAAATATAGTTTCCCAAACAGACCTAATGAAGCGTGGAACGGTCTCCCCAAACACGTAGTGTTTGTCAAAACTGTACATCAATTTAAAAAGTTGTGTGACAATTTAAATACAACAGACGGGACCACCTGAGCTTAGCTCTCCCCCCGTATTGAAACAACTAGGTAAGAACACACACACACACACACACACACACACACACACACACACACACACACACACACACACACACACACACATATATATATATATATATATATATATATATATATATATATATATATATATATATATATATATATACATATACATATATACACACACACACACACACACATCTATTTATATATTTACACACACACGCACACACATATCACTCTCCCTCTCCCTCTCTCACTCCTTCCCACCGTGGCATTTCAGAATCCCATTCTCTCGACCTCCTTCCTCTCTTTCAAGATACGTCTCATCTACAATGCGTCTGTGACCTATGTAACACTGGCCCCTGTACAGTGATATTGATTATTCAGTCAATATCTCTGTCGTGTAGAGTGTATTGCCACTTACACTGTGCTGGGTCCCTTCTAATGCGTCTGGGATCCCTTTCTCATGCTTGTGTTAACCCTAAAGGCCCTGTCACACTCCCTTTTCCCGACAATTTTTTGCATTTCCAAATTAACTTCCCGTATGAAAATCGACTGACCAATGTAAACAAACATGGCGGTATCGGAGCGAGGTCCCGGGAATCACACGAACATTCTCATCCATATTACGCTATTTTAAAGAAATATGATGATGTATATTGCATATACGAATGTTCTAAAATATTAGCTTAAGTTTACATACACTCATCCTTTATAATTTATCAATAACACAAGATCAAGACGGAAATTAATCAGACAGAAACGATCGTAACCGTCTTGGCTTGTGAGGCGTTCCGTTTGTAGACGATCCTTGCGGAAAGCCTCAAATTCAGACGGAACCCCAGAAATTGACGGAAAAAGTGCTAGTGTGATAGGGCCGTTAATAAGCCTCCTGTATCGGTGTGGTTTTGTCGTTGTTGGTATTGGTGTTATCAGATTTTGGTAGTGGTGGCGTTTGTTGTTGTTGTTCTTGTTTTTGTTTTCTTTTCGGGTTGTTATTGCTGTTATTGTTTCTGTTCTTGTTGTTCTTTTCTGGTTGTTATTGCTGTTACTGTTTTTGTTCTTGTTCATCTTTTCGGGTTGTTATTGTTCCTGTTCTTGTTCTTTTCGGGTTGTTATTGCTGTTACTGTTCTTTTCTTGTTCTCTTTTCGGGTTATTGCTGTTACTGCTTCTGTTCTTCTTCTGTTGTTTGTTGTAATTATTGGTCTTGTCATTTTCCATGTTTTCCTCATCTTTTTAACTTTTCCATTATCAGCAAAGATAGACAAGAACATATTAATCTCATTTACCCAAAATTTGTTTATCCGAGATCCCCTACTTGTGAACAAGAGACAATGGACACGTAACCCCCATATGGCACCTGTTTTACCTTTTAGAAAACCTTTATTACGAAATCCTATGGTGAGAACTAGATCATGTGGCGTCCATTGTGTGTTTATCTTTATTGGGAATCGCTTTAATAACCTTTATATTAATTTTTTACTTTTGTTTGGGTACGTTTGTTGTATTTGTGATTTATCGTGCCTTTAGTTTTATTCTGAATTGCTTTGATAATTCTAATAAATTATTGAATTTGGCTTCTTATATTTACCATGTTTTAGGCTTTATTTAGAAATGTTCTAATAACCTCTACAGTACTTTAAAACCTTGTTGGATCTAACTTTCAGTATTATCCTTTGTTGGATTTAATTTGTATTATCATTTTTAATGGATGTAACATTTATTATCGTATATACGTCTTCACATTAATTGCCAAAATTGCTTTAATATCCTCAATACTGAACACACATTCCGTTCATTCACTGATGACCTTACAAAATTGCTTTAATATACTTAACACTGAACACACTCCGTTCATTCACCAACGACCTTACAAAATTGCTTTAATATACTTAATACTGAACACACACTCCATTCATTCACAAGCGACCTTACAAAATTGCTTTAATATACCTAATACTGAACACATGCTCCGTCCCGTCACAAACGAACAAATATTAACCCCACCAGAGTTAGTATGCAAATGAAGACAAGTTAACTTGAATGATCGGTTTGTAAATCGTCACTTTCCACTATGAGTTGAAGGTTTGCTTAGTTAGTTGATGTCATGATGTGCGTTGGTAGGAGACTTTCCTTTGTGAGTGATGTGGGAAGACTTTCGGATAATGAGGCAGCACCAGTTTTATTATCATTATCATTATATCTATTATATATATATATATATATATATATATATATATATATATATATATCAGCTTATTCATCCATCTATCTATCTAATCATCTATCTATATCTATCATTTATCTATCGATCTATCTACCTATCAATTTATCTATTTATCTATATCTATCATCCATCTATCGATCTATCTGCCTATCAATCG
This sequence comes from Penaeus vannamei, assembly GCF_042767895.1. Lineage (NCBI taxonomy): Eukaryota > Metazoa > Arthropoda > Malacostraca > Decapoda > Penaeidae > Penaeus > Penaeus vannamei. The sequence continues at coordinate 7,021,023 of NC_091550.1, forward strand.
ATCTATCATCTATCTATCGATCTATCTATCTGTCTATCTACCTATCAATCAATCTATCATCTATCTATCTATCTATCTATCTATCTATCTATATGTATATATATTTAAATATATACACACTTACCTGTCTATCTGTCTGTCTATAAACACACATAAATCAAGTATCAAACACGTATAATCAAAAGAATATTTTTTTCGAGACATCTATGAGAACAAATATTTCACCGTAAATCTCACCCATGGAGAGAAAAGTATAGCATCATATATCAGAATGAAATTTAAAAGCAAAGGATGATAATGAACATTTCTCCAAATAACCAGCAAGGGAAAAAATATATAGAGGAATAAACCCAGATCATCTCTTCGCAATGATCACAAGTCTAGCGGCTTTTGAGATCTATTTTAACACGAACTCATATGGAAAACCTTCGAAACCTCGCGTCTATATACCACAAGGAACTACAACATTACACGAGCAAATATTGATTGTCAATAACACTTCTCGCCGAGCTTTATATCGTTACGTGTTCCAAGCCACTTGTTGAGACCTAATAATTCAGGAACTCTATTCAGGTTAACAAATGGAGAAACGATATGAGCGAGAATGAATATCTCTTGTATTGTCCTGATATCCAATCTCATTCATACTTTTTTTCTTACTAATAATCCATACTTGAGGGAGAGTAATTTTCTTCTTGTGTAGTCAAGTATTCCTTACACAAGAATTGGTCCAATATTCGAGTGTTCTCTTGTAGGTCGTGTTAATGCACTGGAATAGGTTACGGCCTCAGTATCATAGCAACTGAGGGGGCTACACATGGTTATAACATGGACGCGTGCTATCAAAAAGTACTTATGATAGGAAGGGTAATGTGAAAGCATAATAATAAAAGAGAGGTGGAATGGGATAATAATAAAAGTAGCTGTAGTCTAATCTCGCCATAGTGCTGCCGGCGTAGGGTAATGTGGAACCAATGACGATAAAAGTGTCGTAGACTAAATTTAATTGCAGAGGGTGTCGGTGGCAGATCGCTGTACACTATGGCGAGGGGGGGAGATATGGAGCATTTTGTGGTGCGATGCCCTCTGGGGAAGCGAACCCAGCACCGGAAGCGCGGTTCTTCCGGCGAACACCTGCAGCGGGGAAGGTAGGATCACTGACGAAGGTCCCTCACCCACTACCTGTGTTGTGGTGTTCGAGACAGCAGACAGCTTCGTTATCATGTATATTTTCATTCTGTTTTATCATTCCGTCGTTGTTTTTTTTAATTTCGTATCAATTTACAACACAATCATGCTTCGGTCCTCACTCAAAACAAACGTACGTGATTCTGAATAGCACCGGTGCGCAATGCAGACCGATTTTGTTGAACAACCGCGCGCAAAATACACAATCCAATTCCCTTGTATACTCTTTCGGCTTGGAGTTCCGCAGTCAAAATAATCCTCACAATGTTCGTCTATTCTACACTTATTCTATTCCATCATTATTTCTTTTTTTGGCTGTAATTCTTCCCAAATCATGTTAATTACCAACGAAGCAGCATCGGCCACAGAAGCATATCACACCACAGCATTCAGATGTTCATAAAACCTACAAGATGGAAAAGCATTTTTCTTTGACGACCATCATTACAACTCAGTGAGACAGAGAGGGGGGGGGAGGGAGGGAGGGAGGGACAGAGAGAGGGGGGGCGAGAGGGAGAGAGAGAGAGGAGGGGAGAGACAGACAGAAAGAAAGAGAGAGAGAGAGAGAGAGAGAGAGAGGCAGAGATAGATATTGACAGAGACTGAAAAAAAAGAAAAACATTTTTTTTCGGTCTTCCTTTTTCTCACGACACAGATACCAACTTGAACGACCACCACGTCAACCACATAATGATGATTCTCACCCTCCCCAATCCATGCAGGGAGGGGAGAAGAGGCCGGAGGGGGGGGGGTTCTCTCTCACACACACACTCTCTCTCTCTCTATCTCTATCTCTCTCTCAATCTCTCTCTCTCTCTCTCTCTCTCTCTCTCTCTCAACGCTTGGATTATCACCTTGAACGCCTTTTCGTGTTAGTCTTGCGTTCATCAACAGGAGGATTTTGCGTGTCTTTCGTAACGCGGGAGATCGGGAGGAACCACCGGGTATTGTGCGATTGAGTAGTTTGGTGGTTTGTACTAGGTGGGATTCGTGTGAGTGTGTTCGGTGGTTGAATGATTTTAAGGCACAGGAACATTGTCCAATTTGCACATGGCCATATGCATATTGTTTATACATGCATACACACACACACACACACACACACACACACACACACACACACACACATATATATATATATATATATATATATATATATATACACACAAACATATATGGATGTATCTATGTATGTGAAGAGTAATGACAAAACATTTATATATAAATAAATAAATATATATATATATATATATATATATATATATATATATATATCACACATATATATGTATATCTAAATACATATACATACATATATACATATATATATATATATGCACAAACATATATATATATTTTTTCTATTTATACATACACACATATGTATACATACATATATGTATATATACATATATATATACATATATATATATATATATATATATATATATATATATATATACTTTAACATACACACCTATATACATATATATGTGTATGCGTGCGTGTTTTCGCATGCGTGCTTTAGTGTGCCTATATTAATTTGACCTTCCTTGAATTTCATTATCCCTACTGATGTTGAGGAAATAATGAATATGATGATCTGTTTCGGTAATTCACCTTTTAACAAAAACATCTACGGTCGATGATTAAGCTCCCTCTCTCCTTTTCTCTCTATTTTTCACCGATTTTTCCTTCATTCAGTCCTCTCCTAAACCACTATCCGAGTTTCAGCTGTAGAGCTAAGCGCATTCTCTCCCAACTCAGCCTTAACTAACACTGTCTTCGGTGGACATAATTTTCCTTCTGGGCCACGGTTTATATGCATGTATGTATATATATGTAAGTTTATCTGTGTGTATGTATGTAGATATGTCTATCTGTATGTATGTATGTAGATATGTATATCTGTATGTGTATGTTGGATGGATGGATGGGTCTATCTGGATGTATGTATGTATGTATGCACCTCTATCTGTATGTATGTATGGAGAGAGATAGAGCGAGAGAGAAAAGAAAGAGAAAGAAAAAGTAAAAAATAAAAAGCGAAAGAGAGAGGCACACACACAATATTCAAGCATGAGACCGCGTGCACGCATTGTACATTTTTAACCCAGCTTAATACCAACTCTGTCTGCATAAACACAAGTAAGTATTCCTTTAAATTTTCTTATCTGCCGCTGTACCGAATTTTCCTCCTCGGTCAACTACACTTCCCTTCTCAAAAATACCGCTTATGCGCTATCTTCTCCTAAAGGACCTCACGTCTTTATAGTATGTGGACTGAAACCCCCGTAGGAGAAAAAGGTCGTGCGTGTGTATGTATGTTTGTGTGTGTGTGTTTACGTGTATATTTGTACGCGTATGTATATGTATATGTCTATGTGAATGTGTATGTGCATGTGTATGTGTATATGCATACGTACGTATATAAGTAAGTATACGCGTGTGTACGCAAGATTTCCCCAGTTTAATTCCACGAGAAATCTCATGTGTTCAGTCGCGCAAATTTCTCCCCAAGGCTAGCACTACTCCGGGATGCACGCTATGTAATAC
>NC_091550.1:7037266-7042266 GCF_042767895.1 Penaeus vannamei
CCCAACCCGGCCTTCCAATTTTCGCAAGCCCCCGCCCTCCCCTCCCCACCCCCCTCTTTCCCCTGAAGCAAATAAGCAACGATAAGTCAGCGAAGTCCTACTAAGTCAGGGGCGGGACTCTCGGACTCTGAGGAGGTCAAAATAGAGTTCTATATCCCGAAGGTCGTCCGTTTCTCATCCCAAGTAATTGCTAGTTTCCCCAACCACGGAGGCGCCGGAAGTGTAATTCTCTCGTTTCATTTCCTGGGAGTTGTATTCTTAAAGGCCGGTTTTAATATTCATGGGGTGATCTGATTTATATATATTTTTTCGTTTTGCGATATATATATATATATATATATATATATATATATATATATATATATATATATATATATATATATATATATATATATATATATATATATATATATATATATATATATATATATATATATATATATATATATATATATATGCGTTTAGCTCTCGTTTCTTTTTTATCTTTGATTTCCTTCTTTCTCTTTTTCATTCTCTCTGTCTCTGTCTCTCTCTCTCTCTCTCTCTCTCTCTCTCTCTCTCTCTCTCTCTCTCTCTCTCTCTCTCTCTCTCTCTCTGTCTCCCTCCCTCCCTCCCTCCCTCTCTCCCTCCCCCCTTCCCTCCCTCTCTCCCTCCCTCCTTCCCTCCTTCCCTCCCCCTCTCCCTCCCTCCCTCTTTCACTCCAACCACCCCCCTCTCTCTCTCTCTTTACACTCTTTCTCTCACCCCCCTCCCTCACCATCGTAATCTCCACGCACTTGCATACGAAACACACACACACACAAAACACACAGAACAAGGCAAGAAAACAGACATAAAACCAAATAACTGAAATAATGAGTCTAGCGGTACAGTCAAACCACAGCACGGTCTTCTCGCTGCCTAACCTAACCTTCCCTCCTTCAGGAACGCAACGCCTTTGCCATCTGCAGGAGGTTAAGGATGAGGTGGAGAGACACAGGTGGTTGAGAAGGTCCTGTTGATATGTATAGGATTAGGAGGATGGTTTGATATCGAGTCAATAAATTAAGATGGAATAACAGCGGGTAGTGATTAACTAAGGTAGGACTATAAAGATTTATGATACGATAGGGAGCTGTGATTAGGCAATAGGTACAGTGAATATCTTATATATATATATATATATATATATATATATATATATATATATATATATATATATATATATATATAGATAGATAGATAGATAGATATAAATAGATAGATAGATATATGATATTTTATAATAAAATACAGAATAGTGACTAACCAAGATAGGACAGTGACTAACTAACAAAGAACAGTGACTAACCAACAAAGAACAGTGACTAACCAACAAAGAACAGTGACTAACCAAGACAGAACAGTGACTAACCAACGCAGAACAATGACTAACCAAGACAGAACAGTGACTAACCAACACACAACACTGAATAACCACCACGGAACAGTGAACACTCAACACACAAAAAAAACAGACATAACAGTGACAAACCAAAACAAAACACCACCTAACCAATCCAAAAAACAGAAAAAAAAACACAGAAACAAACACCCAACCCTGAAGAAGATTCAAGGTTGAAGAAATACAGACGAACTTTGTTACAGCAATTATTCAACCGATTCGAAGACGCGTATGTTATTACAGAAGGCTCAGGTAATGACTAATGGCAGGTAAGATTTCGGGGGAGGGGGAGGGGGGGGAGGGAAGGGTTAGGTGAAGGAGGAGGAGGAGGAGGAGGAGAGGGAGGGGGAGGAGGAGGAGGAGGAGGAAGGGGGGGAGGGGCAGGAGGAGGAGGTGGGGGAGGAGGAGGAGGAAGGGGAGGAGGAGGGGTAGGAGGAGGGGGGGAGGAGAAGGAGGAGGAGGAAGGGGGGAGGAGGAGGAGGAGACCGGGGGGAGAGGGGGAGATGGGTTGTATAATGGCCTAGACAGTGAATAACGGCTCTTGAGTTGCCGTGAATGCCGATGAATAACGCCGCTCCTGTTGGTGTTTTTTTTTTTTTGTTTTGTTTTTAGAGAGAGAGACAGACAGACAGATAGAAAGAAAGTGAGAGAGAGAAACTGCAATAATCACCTTTATCTTTTTCATCAGCCTACCATTACAATACCAAGTTCTATGCAAAATATTAGGCTTACTCGATTTCTCCAAAATGAATCATAAACTTTAGAAAAAAATACAAGAATACAAGATCCAACTGCAGCAAGATACAACAATCACTTTCGATTTCACGATTTCTTTCTCTTTTTATTTCGAATTCCCCTTCATCTTCTTTTCGTGATGGCAGTATCGCACGCAAACACCCTCACCCGATAACTTTCGCTGCAAGAAACGACAAGAATCCACCAAAGTACCACTTCAGACTTTCACTTCCCAGTCAGAGTGTCGTATCCCGCTGGATCGTACCTCATAAATCGCTGTCATAACCCCTTCCCTCCCTCCCTCCCCCCCTTATCCACTATTGATAGAAAAATAAGTAAGATAATAAGAAAAATAAAAGCGTAAACAACAGTTCACACGCAGCCGGCATACCAGCGAGGAAGACAACATCACAATGGCAAAAGCTTTCGAAAATAGACTCACACAACTTCCTCTTAAAGGCCGCGACACCAAGACGCCACCTGATTATGGGAACCAACCCTCCAACACAAAGGGTCGGATCCTAGTCTACACAAAACCGACCGTTATCCAAGTGTTTCCGACGCCGATGACAATAAGTGGCGGGAAGGAGGAGGGAAAGGGGTTGGATCCCTGTTGCCACGATCTGGTGTGAGAGGGGGGAGGGTGCAGGGGAGAGGGCGGATAGGGGGTAAAGGGGAAGAATGGGGGAGGGTTAAGGGGGGAAAGAGGAAGATGGGGAGGGGAGAAGAATGGAAATTGGAGGAAATGGGGAAGAAGAGGAACTGGAGGATATTGGGAAGAATAAGTGAGGGGGGGGGGGAGGAAGTTGAAAATGGAATCACGAATTCTTTGTTACGATAACGACTGTAATAATGGTCATAGTGAATAATGATAGTGATAAAATTCATGATTATAATGATGGTAGACGTAGTCTTATTATAAAACTTCTACTGATATTGATAATAACAATAATACACAACACATACACGTGCCGGACAGGCGGACCGAAAACCACAGACACTCCATAATCATTATTTGTGGACTTGGCATATTTTCCTTGGCAACTCCTCCAGTTGAAAAGTATCAAGGTCTTTCCGGAAATTCAACCCAACCCCTCGTCTTATTTTCTTCGACAACTTTTTCCACGACTCACTGACGCCTCCTCAAGTCCTTGCGCAAGAACCCCATGAAGAGCGCCCTTCCCTGGTGGACCAAGAGTCGAAAGGTCCTCCAGATGGTTTGACGGCCTCGACCTCGATGGCCAGGAGCTGATCGGCCTCGAGTACCAGCAGCCCAAGGAAAACACGAAGGCGAATACGGAGGGAATATCGAAGGAGGAGAGCTAGGTTAAAAAAGGCCAGAAAGATGGAGAAAGAGATGCCCAAGCCGATTAAGACCGACTACGTGGTCATCGGCGGGAACCAGCTCGCCTTCTACGAGCTGTTCTTCGTGGAGGAATTGAAAGTGCACGCCAAGAAGCGAGCAGTGAGCAGGTGCAGAAGCGGCAGCAGATGGCCGAGGAGAACCGCGGACAGCACCTCAAGAGGAGGAACAGACGAGAGAGTGCTCCGTTGCAAAGAAAGTAGACGTGCTGGTTGCAAGGCTAAGCATGTGGAAGGGGGGAGGGGGTGGCCAGCCTCATCAAGCGCCTGCCTCACCCGTTGTCCAAGATCGCCACAAGCACGACGAGCAGCCAATCTCGGAAGGCAGGTTTGTGGGAGCTGGCGCGGGGGTTGCTTGCGGAGGAGCAGAAGAGGGGGAGGGGGAGGGTCACGAGCCTAAGAAGTACAAGCCCAGCGTGAAGATGTCCAGCGCTCGGCACCGCTTAGTCGGGAAGCACCAACGGGCTGACAGATATCAGCAAACTGCCAAGCACCAGAAGGCCGGCAAGCACCAGCGACATGGCAAATCCCAGGAGGTCAGCGATCCTGAAGAGTTTGGCAAGAAGCAAGCCAGTGAGGAGCGGAAGCATCTAGCCAAGCATAGGAATGGGCAGCGCAGGAAGGGCGAGAAGCGTTGCAGTTGATGATCCAAAGACGAGACTGCCTCGCGACCTCGCCTTCGCCAGGAACCAGAGGCGCAACCAAGGATTTATCTTTTCAGTTAAGCTTATTAGAAAAAAGGATAATTGGGGAAATATACATCTATAACACATTCATGTATATGTGTCTATCTGCGCGCGTCCATGCACACAAATACAGTACATATTTAATAATTAAACATATCTCTCCATTGAGATAAGGGGCAGGTAGCATCACCTACCTCTCCTTAGCATACAGAAAGGCGTTAGAACATTCCGAATATCTTCCCCAAAAATCCTTAATTCGCCGCGTGGGTCGGAGAGCAACAGCCTTCTCCTAAACCAGCGAGATGCGGGCGAACGACCAACTAAACGCCACCTCCTTCCTTACCTAACAAGACTGCACTGATGCTCGCGTGACAGTATACCACGAAAAGCTGTGCGTCCGTAGCCATCACTTCCAGCCCTCCTTTCAGTAACGGAGCCAGCGAGCACTAACATATTTCAAATCTCGCGCCACATGCAGGGAGGCAAGGCTTCCCCGCGCCATTTGTGTGTCCGGGAAAACACGAGACGTTTATATTTTGTTCTAAGGAGAATTGAATCTCTTTTGGACTAGAGTTTATTGCTGAAATAAATGTTGTTGTTTTTTATCATGGAATTTGAATGCACTGTTCTCTTTTGTTCAATAATTTATAGTATGTTGGGTGTACTAAACAACATAAGTAAAAAATAAATAAAAATATAAACAAAAATAAAATCAAAATGAAACAATCCGATAACAAGAACCCATTTTTTTTATTTCAATACACAACTACAACCAAAAGTAAACAACCACAACA
>NC_091550.1:7049766-7064766 GCF_042767895.1 Penaeus vannamei
GTGTTTGAGTGTGTGTGTGTTTGTGTTTGTGTGTGCGTGCGTTTGTCTGTTATTATATGCATATAGTATATATATAGTATATATTTTTATTTACCGACGGACATGTAACAGAATTAAAACAGATAGATATCAATACATGTATATACTTAGAAGGAATTCCACTCAGAGAATGCACGATATAAAAGCACGTGTCCAGTGTAAAAAAAAAAATAAAAAAAAAATAAAAAAAATAATAATAAAAAAAAAATCCGACTCACAGCGCAAAATTTATCGCGATACATGATGTCATCCTCTCTCTCTCTTCCTCTAATCCCAGGTAATCCCAGGTAATCCCAGAAAAGTTTCTGGCCCTAATCCTCCCCCTCCCCTCCATACCCCCTCCCTCTCCCGTCTCTACCCTCTCCTCCCTCCTTCTCTCCCGTGTCTACTCTCCTTTCCCTCTCCTTCTCCCTCTTCCCGTCTTCCCTCTCCCCTCCCCCTCTTTCCCATCTCCACCTTCTCCCCATCTCACCTGTTTTCACCCTCTCCTCCCTATCTCTCCCATTTCCCGTCTCCTCTCCCTCTCTCTCATCTCCCCCTTTCCCCCTCTTTCTCCACCCTCCCTCCCCCTCTACCCTTTTCCACCCCTTCCCCCTCTCCCTCCCTCCCCTCTCACCTCTCCTCCCTCTCCCTTCCACCCTCCCTTCTCCACCCCTCCCATTCCCTCTCTCCCTCTCCCCTCTCCTCCTCTCCCCCCTCTCCCCCTCCTCCCCACCCCTTTCCACCCTCCTCCCTCACACCCCCACCCATTTCCTGTCTCCCCGTCTCCCTCTCCCTTCCTCCCTCTCCCCCTCTCCCCCTCTCCTCCTCTCCCCCTCTCCCCACCCCTCCCCAGGTGAGACCAGTGTCTACCTTGACTCAGGAAAGATTTATATCGTGCTCGACTTAAAGCTACAGCACCTGCAGCGTCTGTTGCCATGCGTGGTGTTGTTCTGGGCGCTGCTCTATATAAATTATAATACACTTATTCACACGTGCAGACACAAGCACATACTGTATGGGTCTAGATGCGTACATACATGCATACATATATATACATATATACACACGCATATATGTGTGTGTGTGTGCGAGCGTGTGTGAATTATATATTATGTGTGTGTGTGTGTGTGTGTGTGTGTGTGTGTGTGTGTGTGTGTACATTATATATATATGCATACACACACATAAACACATATATATGTACATACACTGTATTTACTGTATGTATGTAGGCCTACATGTATTAACATACAATGCATTGAGTATAGAGTATAAAAATAATAAAATGATAAGGTATTAACTAAAAACTCAAAAAGCACACCAAACCTGCCTTGAAAACAATGCAAGAAAAAAACAAGAAAAATAAAAAAAGACAACATAAAGGTTAAACAGCGAACGACAATTAACAAGCAGTTTCATTTTTCACTTTTTTTCCATAACTACCTCAGGTTAACCATCTTTCTCCGTCACGATCGAGACAACTGACAAAAAAAAAAGAAAAAAAAAATATTGCAAAACATTTTTTTCACGTCAAAAATAATCACGAAATGTTGAATACCAAACCTGGCCCTAGTTAGCTCGTCAAATCCTTTTGCAACGCCTATTGTGCTCAAGAGAAGGGTGTTTTTTTGCAGGCATTTCCATAGGTGGTGAAACACGTGGCAGTATTTTTTTTATGTTTGCGATATATATATATATATATATATATATATATATATATATATATATAGATAGATAGATAGATAGATAGATAGATAGATAGATAGATAGATAGATAGATAGATAGATAGATAGATAGATAGATAGATAGATAGATAGATAGATAGATATAGATATATAAACTGTGACTCCGTAAGAAATTACTTTTTTTTATTACATTGCTCAGTTATTTCTAAAACCTTCATTGTGCATACAGGATGTGATTTAGTTTAACTCATCTGCTTTGACCGAATTTCAAATAGTTTTGTCATTTTTTTTCGTGGACTATAAAGTACGACCTTGCTCAGTTATTTCATACTTTTTGTGCACTGGATGTTTTTTTTCTCATCTGCTTTCTCAATTTCTTTGTCTTTTTTTCGTGGACTATTGACCTCTCTCTCTCTCTCTCTCTCTCTCTCTTTTTCTTTCTCTCTCTTTCTCTCTCTTCTCTCTCTCTATTGATCTCTCTCTCTCTCTCTCTCTCTCTCTCTCTCTCTCTCTCTCTCTCTCTCTCTCTCTCTCTATTCTCTCTCTCTCTCTCTCTCTCTCTCTCTCTCTCTCTCTCTCTCTCTCTCTCTCTCTCACTATTTATCTGTTTGAGTGCGTGCGTGCGTGTGTGTATCTGTACATGTGCATGTTAGTGTGTGTACGTGTATGTGTGTGTGTCTCTCCATGTTTGTACGCATGTGTACGTTAGCCTTCCCTTTCTCCCTTATACACGTTACAGAACAACCCATTCACTCCATGTCAGGAGCCCCACGATCAGCCCCTTAGGCCCCGCCCACCTCCTCGCCCCCTCCTCCTCTCCCCCACAAACCCACTTCCACCCACCAACCCACTCCCAACCCACCTCTACCCACCAACCCACCTCTCCCCCACCAACCCACCTCTACCAACCAACCTCCACCTACTACCACTCCCAACCCACCTCTACCCACCAACCCACCCACCCCACCAACCCACCCCAACCCTCTCTCCCCAACCAACCCACCCCGAACCCACCAACCCACCCCGAACCCCTTCCGCTTCTCCACCCACCAACCCATCCCTGAACCCACCCCAACCCCTCCACCTGTCCCAACCCACCTCCACCTACCAACCCATCCCGAACCCACCTCCACCCACCAACCCACCTCCACCCAACAACCCACCCCAACCCACCAACCCAGCTACTCCCAACCACCAACCCACCTACCAACCCACCTCCACCCACCAACCCACCCCGAACCAGGCACCAACCCACCTCCCCCACCAACCCACCCCAGAACCCACCCCAACCCCCCCCCCTCTCCCCCACCAACCCCCTCAACCCCAACCCCCCTCCCCTCTCCCCCACCAACCCACCCCAACCCACCCTTCCCCCCTCTCCCCCACCAACCCACCCCGTTCTCTCGCGTCCCTGGTTCCGATTCGGCGATTTGTAGGCCGGGGTGAAAGGTCATTAATCATATCATCATCTACCTGTCATTTCACTTTAATTCGGGTTTCTTCAATTTCTTTTCTTTTCCTCTTTCTTCTCCACCGTTTGCTTTTTCTTTTATTAAAAAAAAATCTTTCGCTTTCGTTCTTTCTTTTTTTCTTCTACCTTCCAATTCCTTTAATTCGATTTTCTTCACATCTCTTTTTCTCTCTCTTTCTTCTCTACCGTTTTCTTTTTCATTTTCATTTTATTTTTTTCACTTTTCTTTCTCTTTCTCTTTTGTCGATTTTTCTTTCTCTTTTCTTTAACTTTTCCACATCATTGCGAGAGGAAGGAAGGGCGCTGAGGTTAGACAACGTAGGCGACCTTGGCCCAGACAGATGCCTCCTCACATCACCTCCTTTCCTTCCTCTCCCTCTCCCTTTCCTCCTCTTTCCTTCACCTTTCCTCCTTCTCCTCTTTCTTTCACCTTTCCTCCTCCTCCTCTTTCCTTCACCTTTCCTCCTTTTTCCTCCTTCTCCCCCCCCTTCCTCCTCCTATCCCTATCTCCCCTACTTTCCTTCTTCTCCTCTCCCTTTCCTCCTCCTCCTCCTCCTCTTTCCTCTTTCCTCCTTCTCCACCTCTTCGTCCACCCCTTCCTCCCTCCGTCCTCTCTCTCCCTATTTTCTCTTCTCCTCTCCTCTCCTCCCTTCCTCCTCCTCCTCCTTCTCCCACCTCCCTACGTCCTCTTCCACCTTCCCCTATGTCCCCCTCTTCTCTCCTTCCCCCTTCTCCCCATCCTCCTATTCCTCCTCCCCCTATGTCCACCTCCTTACCATTCTTCTCCACCTCCTCCTCCCCCCCTCTTCTCCACCTCCTCTTCCTCCTCCCTTCTCCCCATCCTCCTTCCCCTACGTCCACCTCATTCCCCTTCTCCACCTCCTCCTTCTTCCTCCACCTCCTCCCACCCCTTCTTCTCCACCTCCTCCTCTTCCCCACCCCTTCTCCACACCTCCTCTTCTTCTTCCTCCACCTCCTCTTCTTCTTCCTCCACCTCCTCCCCCTTCTTCTCCACCTCCTCATCTTCCCCACCCCTTCTCCACCTCCTCTTCTTCCTCCACATCCTCCCACCCCTTCTCCACATCCTCTTCCTCCTCCCCTCTCTCTCCTCTCTTCTTCCTCCATCCCTTTCTCCTCTTCCCTCCACCTCCTCCTCTTCTTCCTCCACCTCCTCTTCCCCCACCCCTTCTCCACCTCCTCTCTCTCCTCCTCTTCTTCCTCCATCCCTTCTCCTCTTCCTCCCCCTTCTTCTCCACCTCCTCTTCTTCCTCCACCTCCTACCACGCCTTCTCTCCGCCTACAAATCACCAGTTCCTTCGTGTTATTTATTTTTCGAGTTGTGACAGCCTGGCAAAGACCTCGTTTCACTCACGTTCCTCTGTCATAGGGTTTGTGTTTTTTATTACTGCTTAATCTTTGTTTTCTTTTCTTATATATATTTTTTTATTACTGTTTAATCTCTATGTATTGTTTTCTTTTCTTATATAATTTTTTGGTATTTTATTTTTATTACTGTTTAATCTTTGTTTTCTTTTCTTATATAATTTATTGGTATTTTCTTTTTTGGGGGGATGGATTTTTTTGTGTTTTTTGAGTGAGTGTTTGTGTGTGCGTGTGCGTGTGCGTGTGAGTGTGTGTGTGTGCGCGCGTGTGTGTGTGTGTGTGTGTGTGTGTTTATTTACCGTAACATTCATTTTAGGAAGGCGTTATTTTCATGTGGACTTTAGCATCATAATTCATATTTCGTTACATTTGCTTACGATTACAAATGCATTTGATCAGTGTTTCTGGTTTGTGCACTCAGACACACACACACACACACACACACACACACACACACACACACACACACACACACACACACACACACACACACACACACATCCACCCCCTCCCCCCACACCCACCCCCACACACATCCACCCACACACCCATCCACCCACACACACACATCGCCCCTCCCCCACACCCACACACATCCACACACCCACACACACACACACCGACCCTCATCCCCCCACACACATCCCCCCTCCCCCCACACACACATCCTCCCCCTCCCCCACGCACACCCTCCCACAAATGCCTCCCTCCCCCACACCCACCCACCCAGAATGCCTCCACACCCACACACCCATCCACCCACACACACCCTCCCCCCTCCCCCACACACCCACCCACCCTCCCCTCCCCCACACTTCCCCACCCCTCCTCCCCTCCCCCCCCCACACATCCCCCCTCCCCCCCACACCCACCCACCCAGAATGCCTCCACGCCGCCCTCAGAACATCTCCGAGAGTGACAAAGGAAACCCTTATTAAAAAGTCCTTAAAATGTCGAATGACACTTGAGGCTGAAAGAAAAATCTCGTTTGGAAAGTCCATTAAAAAAATAAAACATGAAATAATAAAATAGAATAAGTAAAGAAAAAAAAAAATAGAGTAAGTAAAGAATAAAAAAATCACAAATTTATAAAATGAAGAAATAATTAAATCGTAAAATCATAGAATAAAAATGAAATGAAACAAAATGTATCATAAAATCATAAAATGAATATATCATAAAATTCTCTTCCAAATGGAAAATAATCTCGTGCAAAAAAAAAAAAAAAGGATAATTCCGTACAGGCTTAATGGCTCTCGGAATAATTCGAATTAAACGTTACATTAACATAAGGCGATCGTCGACCTGAACGAAAAAAAAAAGAAAAAAAAATTGCCACGACATATTTCGAGAAATTCCGCCACATACTTTCCCACGTGCCGAGACGGAAATAAAAATTGTCGTCAAACTAGTTTAATTCTTTTTTTTCTATTTAAGAAAGTAATATTGGCTCAAATCAATCGACAAAAAAAAACAAAAAAAAAAAACATGTATTCCTTTCCATAAATCGATTCAGGATACATAAATAAAAAATAAAATATCCTTTTCACTCCCTTATCAAAAATCTTTCATTCCTCTTACTGACATACTCTCTTCTATCAGCTTGTTCAAATTGTGCAAATCCTAATGAATATTCATACACACGATCATGCATATACAAATAAATAAATACGTAACTGTTTATCTATCTGATAGATCTACATTTATCCATCTATCAGGAAGATACACATGTCTAGACTGACAGACATGCATTTCCTTCAATGTATATCCATTTATTCTTGTGTATATATGCCTGTTCTTATAAAAAATAGATATTCATAGGATCGGGCCTTGTACAAATTGAACAAAATACCCGTTATCCTGCGCATTTCTGCCTTCATCTTAACACAAGACACAATTTGAACAAAATAGCCGTTATTCTCCTTATTTTTGCCTCCATCTTAACACAATTTGAACAAAATAGCCGTTATTCTCCTTATTTTTGCCTCCATCTTAACACAATTTGAACAAAATAGCCGTTATTCTCCTTGTTTTTGCCTCCATCTTAACACAATTTGAACAACGTAGCCGTTATTCTCCACATTTCCGCCTTCACCTTCTTCGCTTTCCGAGAATTTAGGCCTGAATTAAGTATGCTGGAGTGAAATGGCGATCAACATACAAAATCTCTCCCTCCCGTTATGCTAACAAAAGCTTTGAGCAT
This sequence comes from Penaeus vannamei, assembly GCF_042767895.1. Classification (NCBI taxonomy): domain Eukaryota; kingdom Metazoa; phylum Arthropoda; class Malacostraca; order Decapoda; family Penaeidae; genus Penaeus; species Penaeus vannamei. The sequence goes on from NC_091550.1 coordinate 7,056,531, forward strand.
TTTCTGCCTTCCTCCACATCTGCGAGAAAGGCTGGAATTTTGCCGATTTTTTTTCTTCTGTTTTATTTTCATTCCTTTTTAATGGTGTTCTTTCTCTTCTTGATATTTCTTATCTTTTTTTTTTCTTTTTTCTTTTTTTGGTGGGGTATTGATTTTTCTTTCTTACTTTCTTCTCTTTTATTTTCATTCCTTTGTTTGTTTGTTTTTATTTTTTATTTTTTATTTTTTTTTGGGGGGGCATTCTTTTCTATTTTATTTCCATTTCTTTTTAATGATGCTCTTTCTGTTCTTGCTATTTCTTTTTTTTTTTTTGGGGGGGGAGGGGGCTTTTATTTCTTTTTTCTGTTTTATTTTCATTCCTTTTTAATGATGCTCTTTCTCTTCTTGTTTTTTCGTGTTTTTTTGGGCATTTTTTTCTGTTTTATTTTCATTCCTTTTTTGATGATGCTCTTTCTCTTCTTGCTTTTTCGTTTTATTTTTCTTTGATATTTTTTTACTGTTTCTTTCTTTCTTGCTTTCTTCTCTTTTATTTTCATTCCTTTTTAATGATGCTCTTTCTCTTGCTCTTTAATTTTTGTCATTTTCTTTGTTGTTTTTTCTCTCTTTCTTTCTTCCTTCTGTTTTATTTTCATTCTTTTTTAATGAGGCTGTATCTCTTCTTGCTATTTCGTTCTTCTCTTTAGCATTTTCTTTGCTGTTTTTTTCTTTTACTACTTTTCTTTTTTTCTCTCTCCTTCTTTTGGTTTCTTCTTCCTTATATCATTACCATCATCATTAATAGTAGTATTAGTAGCAGTAGTAACATAATCATAATAATCATCATCATTAATATCATATCATTATCATCCTTAACGCCATATAATTAATACTAGTAATCCTATACCTATTTTCTTCATTATGAATTTCTATAATAATAGTCATAATCAGTATCCATGCAAACTGTTTATCACCTATCTACAACTTATATAAATAAACTTTTCAAATTTGCAAAAAGCCATGCAAAAAAAAAGGCTTTTCTTGCAACCTGACACGAATTAAATTTTAAAATCCTACATAAGTTCCAAGAGGTAGGCCTACATCTCGAACACGAGATTATAACCCGTGGAAAGTAAGCATGACGCAACGGTAGGCCTATGAATGAATGAACGACAGAAACGCCAATTCAGTTTTCTTACATAACATTTCAAGGCCTATCCCACCTAGGCCTCGTTTCTCAATCTTGTTTGTCCTTGAATCACGTGGTCGCCGAGAGATAATGCCTCTTGATATTTCTAATTTTTTGCTGCTGTTTTAACCTCCCGCGGTCCTGTGCTCTATTACAATGGTGTTCGACCTTTTTTGAGACCCATGGCCGACAGCTGGCATTCCTAAATACCCAGGGCCCGCTGCCCTTCAGATTCAGGAGGAAATCTCTCTCTCTCTCTCTCTCTCTCTCTCTCTCTCTCTCTCTCTCTCTCTCTCTCTCTCTCTCTCTCTCTCTCTCTCTCTCTCTCTCTCTCTCTCTCTTTCTGCTGCTTAATTGATGACGCATTAATTTTCATTCATTCTATATTTCTCTCTTTCTATTTCTCTCTCTCTCTCTCTCTCTCTCTCTCTCTCTCTCTCTCTCTCCTTCTTCTCCCTGATTCATGGATTTACACATTCTCTCTGTTTCTGTATGCCTGTCTATTTATTTCCGTCTCTCTCTCTCTCTCTTCTCTCTCTCTCTCTCTCTCTTTCTCTCTCTCTCTCTCTCTCTCTCTCTCTCTCTCTCTCTCTCTCTCTCTCTCTCTCTCTCTCTCTCTCTCTCTCTCTCATTCTCTCTCTTCTCTCTCTTCTCTCTCTCTCTCTCTCTCTCTCTCTCTCTCTCTCTCTCTCTCTCTCTCTCTCTCTCTCTCTCTCTCTCTCTCTCTCTCTCATTCTCTCTCTCTCTCATTCTCTCTCTCTCTCATTCTCTCTCTCTCTTCTCTCTCTCTCTCTTCTCTCTCTCTCTCTCTCTCTCTCTCTCTTCTCTCTCTCTCTCTCTCTTTATCTCTCTCTCTTTATCTCTCTCTCTCTCTCTGTCTCTCTCTCTCTCTCTCTCTCTCTCTCTCTCTCTCTCTCTCTCTCTCTCTCTCTCTCTCTCTCTCTCCCTCACACGGACTCACAGATTTACTAATTATCTCTGTCTCTGTCTCTCTCCCTTCATCTACATGCTATCTATTTAAATCAAATCAAAGAGAGAGAAAAAGTTGAACCCTAATCTGATGAAATGCAACAGGCAAATTTACGATTTTTTTCTCAGTATCATTTTATAATTGTGTATCAGCTAACCTAGTCTGTATCTGCGGCCTACCAAGTCAAAATCTCTCAAAAATATACATATCAACTATCAAAACCCCTCAAACTCGTCCAAACCTAAATCCAATAATTAAAAATGATTTTAAAAAATGAACAATTAAAACTTAAAAGGGTCTGTGAGAAGTACTGCGGTTAACCAAGCGAAATTTATCAATGAACAGGATTTCACAATACACAGACATACCATTTCATTCATTCATTCCTTTTCGGTTTAGATGTTAATGAATGTTGGTCAGCCCTTACCCTCCCCCTCCCCCCTAAATATCCCTCTTTCAAGGTCAAGGTGGAGTGTGAGGACAAAAAAAGTAGTTGGAGGTTGATCTAGGTTAGCTGATTCGTGTGTGTGTGTGTGTGTGTGTGTGTGTGTGTGTGTGTGTGTGTGTGTGTGTGTGTGTGTGTGTGTGTGTGTGTGTGTGTGTGTGTGTGTGTTTGACTGTCTGATTGTGTATACGTGTCTGCCTGTTTGACTCTCTCCCTCCCTTTCTCTCTCTCTCTCTCTCTCTCTCTCTCTCTCTCTCTCTCTCTCTCTCTCTCTCTCTCTCTCTCTCTCTCTCTCTCTCTCTCCCAATCTATCTCTCGCTTTTTATAGAAATTTCTCCCTCTTCCATCTTCCTTCTTTTCCCTACCTCCTCCGTCTTTATTACACCCTTTCCTTTACTTCCTCCTTATAATTTATCTCTCTCTCTTCCCTCTTACTTCTTTTTTCTTATTTACCTTTAAAAAAAAATAATTTTCAGCAAAAAGTTATAAACATAACATTAACTGATATAAAAGACAACGGTGAAATTAATCGAGAGTAAATCAAAACAAAAGCAGAAGACAATCCACGGTGAAGTTAACCTCTCGTCCTCCTCCCCCCCAATCATGCACCTCCCTTTTTCCCTCCACACTCATGCGCCCTCCATCTCTCCTCCTCCTCAACCTCCCCTTCGTGCACTCCCCAACATCTTCCATCCTCCACTCCTCCCCCTCCCCCTCATGTACCCTCCTCCCTCTTTCCCCAACATTTCCCCCCTCCTCCACCTCTCCTTCTCCTCACCTCTCCCCCTTCCACCTCTCTTCTCCCCTCCCCAACATCTTCCATCCCTCTTTCTCCCCCCACCACCTCATCCATCCTCCTCCCCCCCTCATGCACCCTCCTCCCTCTTCATCCCCCAATCATCCCTCCCCTCCCTTTTCCCCCTCCCTCCCTCCTCCACCCTCCTCCCTCCCCACCATCTTCCACCCCCTCCTCTCCCTTTTCCCTCCCACCCCTCCACCTCTCCTTCTCCCCCTCCTCTCCCTCCCTCCCCCTCTCCTCCTCCCCACCATCTTCCACCCCTCCTCTCCCCTCCCACCCACCTCCTCCTTCTCCTCCTCCCTCCCCCTCCCCATCCCCCTACCCCCTCCTCCTCCCCCACCATCTTCCACCCCTCCTCTCCCCTCCCCCCCCTCCTCCTCCTTCTCCTCCTCCTCCCCTCCCCATCCCCTACCCCCCTCCTCCTCCCCCCACCATCTTCCACCCCTCCTCTCCCCTCCCACCCCCTCCTCCTCCTTCTCCTCCTCCTCCCCCTCCCCATCCCCCAAACCCCCTCCTCCTCCCCACCATCTTCCACCCCTCCTCCTCCCCACCATCTTCCCACCCCTCCTCCTCCTCCTCCTCCCCACCATCTTCCACCCCTCCTCTCCCCTCCCACCCCCTCCTCCTCCCCCTCCCTATCCCCCAACCCCCCCAAAAAAGTACATTTAATAAACCATTAAGAACGAGACCCTCGTGTTGTCCGGTCAATACGAGCGAGAATGACAGTTTTCTCAGCGCTCGTTAATACTCCGTTTTTTCCGGTCCGCTTCGACCCTCATCAGCGTCGGAATAGAAGGAGAAAGAAAAAAAAGAAAAATAATAAAAAGGAAGGAAGAAAGAAAAAGAGAATAATTAAAAGGGAAGAAGAAAAGAGAATAATTAAAAGGGAAGAAGAAAAGAGAATAATTAAAAGGGAAGAAAGAAAGAAAAAAGAATAATGGAAAAGATAGATTTAAAAGAAGGAAAAGAAAAGGAAAAAAGAGAGAAGGATCATCACCTTCAGAATTAAAGAAAGAAAACAAAAAGAAGTGTTAGGATAAAAGAAAAGAAAAAGAAAAAGAAGGTTGGAATAAAATGAAATAAATAGAAAGAAAGGAAGAAAAAAGAATCATCAGCGTTACAATAAAAGTAAAAAAAAAAAAAAAAAAAAAAAAAAAAACGAAAGAAAAAATAAAAAAAGCGTTACAATAAAAGGAAAAAAGTCAAAAAAAAAAAAAAAAAAAAAAAGCGAAAGAAAGAAATAAAAAAGGTTCTTCGCGATTCCAAGAATGCTGTCATGAGACGGTGCATCTTCTCTGACGAGGACACGCATACGCTCTTCTCTGCTATGGTTGAGGGAGAGGGGAGAGGAGGGGAAGGGTGGGAGAGGGGAGAGGAGGCTGGAAGGGTGGGAGAGGGAGAGGAGAAGGGAGAGAGGAAGGGGGGAAGGGAGGGAGAGGAGAGCTGGAAGGGAGGGAGAGGGGAGAGGAGGAGGAAGGGAGGAGAGGAGGGGAAGGGAGGGAGAGGGAAGAGGAGGGAAGGGAGGGAGAAGGGAGAGAGTCTGGAAGGGTGGGAGAGGAGAGGATGGGGGAAGGGTGGGAGGGGATGAGGAGAGGGAGGGAAGGTGACAGGGAGGCTGGAAGGGTGGGAGGTGAGAGGAGGGGAAGGGAGGGAGAGGAAGAGGAGGGGGAGGGAAGGTGACAGGGCTGCTGGAAGGGTGGGAGGGGAGAGGAGGGAGAGGGAGGGGAAGGGTAGGGTTGGGAGAGGAAGGAAGGGAGGGAGAGGAGGGAGAAAGGGTTTTGTTTGATGTCATTTTTGTTTTATTTTACAACGTGTGTTTGAGTTTTAGAGAATGTTTGGTTCTGTGTTTATTTCAAATGTCGATGGAAGAATAAATTCGTGTAATTTCTGACTCTTTTTTTTCCTCTTAAAATCCCAAGAATAACCAGGATATAATTACCATAAAGGTGAAATTCAGACGACTGAGATCTGCGCTTCTATACCACTTTCCCGAAAAAAAGTCGAAGCGTTGTGGTTCGTAAAGTGGCGTAAGGCGGTTCGTGGTTCAAGACTCCGTTATAGTGAGGTTCGACGTGGATTCGAGACGCCAAAACTCCATATAAAAAAAAACAACAACCCTACGATATTCTTAAACGCTCACTCACTCCTCCGTGTTTTATGAAGCTCGCGCCATTATTACTTCTCCTAACCTAATGAGGATCGGAAAGCGCAAGCGATACCAACAACACGAAAAAATAAATAAAAAGACAATAAGAGAAAGGGACAAACGAGATACCAAAAAGACGAAAAAGGGTTATTTTTTACATATTTCTCTGTACCACGTGGCAACTGTTCAGTCCGGGGTGGATAAGTGGCCAGCAAATTGTAGTCGACACAGCTGAGCCCGGGAGATGGCCGCGGGCGAAACTAAATGACAGAAACACCGACTCAATTTTCTCCTTATATGGTTCCCCTTCGATCCGAAACCTCTCGGAGTTCTTCAACACTCATCTTCTATCGGAGAGAAAGAGAAAGAACGAGGTGAGTTGGAAGAGAATATTTTTTTTCTCTCTCTTGTTTTGCAACGCAGTGTCGAGAAAGTACAAGAACGCAGATTTGTAATTAAGACGAAATTCGTTAAACACAAACCCAGTGTCCACAAAGATGATTCCATTTCGGTTATTTATCCATCTGAGGAGAGAATGAACGAGTTTTGAAACGTTACGATTCAATTTCATTTCCTATTGTGGCTTTTTCATGAAATTCGTTCTTTCGATTGTGTCGGCATTTCACTTTCTTAATATAATTAGTCATGTTCATTCATCACCCACCGTTACTATCCTACCAATCGACCTCTAAAAAATAGTCTGTTTATTAATACATTTTATCGTGTCATACATTCGAACATCATCTACGTCATTATTAGTGATGACGTGTTTCTGTTCACTCTGATTTGGCCTTCGATCAAAAATCAGGATTGTCATGTCTTGTTTAATTCTAAGGGCTGCCATTAATGTATCCCTCGCACTGGTATTAATATTGGAACAGCTGTTGCTAGTACTATTTTGATAGTAATAATAATAGTAATATAATTATCATTATCATTATTACTGATGCTATACATCATGTGCATGATTATCATTAGTAGTAATTAGGATAGCATCATTATCATTATTATCATTAGCATTATTATCACCATTATCATTATTATCATTATTACCATTATTATTATTGTTATTGTTATTATCATTATTTTCTTCTATTGTCATTATCGCCATTATTATTCTTATTACTGTCATTATCACTGACATATTCATCATGATTACCAATAATCATTATCATTAATATTGCAATTGACACAGTATCACAATCACCATTATTTCTGTTGGCATCAGCTTCATTATCATTGCCGTAGACATTATGGTAATTTCAATACAACACTCACCATCAACACCATTCTCACTGTCATCATCACGAATATCACCATACCATTCGTTATCATCACCTTCAACATTATTGTCACCATCTCCATACCCCAGACTCACTATCATCACTAATACCATTCTCGCTATCATCACACTCGCTACCATCACTACCATTATCGTCACTTATCACCATCATTCGCCATCATCACACTAGTTATCATCACCATAACTAGCATCATCCTCATTATCATCCCCGTCACCATCACCAACATTCTCACCATCTCTGTTTCCAGCATCATCCTCATTACTATTACCATCACCACCATTCTCACCAACATCACCATTTTCAACATCATTACCATCACCACCATTCTCACCATCACCATTTCCAACATCATCCACATTACTATCACAAAAATCACCATCATCACCATTCTCACCAACATCACTATCACCAACATTCTCACCAACATCACCATTTTCATCACCCTCATTGCCATCACCAACATCACTCTTATTATCACCAACATCAAAACCGGGCGAAGTTCACGACCAACCACTCGCGACCTGTTTCCAAAGAGGTACAATTTACCCGAAAGCAATTTCTCGGTCGCCTATATGAGAGAGAGAGGGGGGGGGAGGGAGAGAGAGACGCAGAGAGAGGGAGAGAGGGAGAGGGGGAGAGGGGAGAGGGGGAGAGGGAGAGAGAGAGAGAGAGAGAGAGAGAGAGAGAGAGAGAGAGAGAGAGAGAGAGAGAGAGAGAGAGAGAGAGAGAGAGAGAGAGAGAGAGAGAGAGAGGGAGAGACAGAGGAGGGAGGGAGGGAGAGGGAGAGGGAGGGAGGGAGGGAGGGAGGGAGGGAGGGAGAGAGAGAGAGAGAGAGAGAGAGAGAGAGAGAGAGAGAGAGAGAGAGAGAGAGAGAGAGAGAGATGAGAGAGAGAGGGGGGGGGGGGGGAGAAGAGGAAAGGAGATAGTGTGAGAGAGCGATATATATATATATATATAATATATATATATATATATATATATATATATATATAGTGTGAGAGAGCGATATATATATATATATATATATATATATATATATATATATATATAAGAGAGAGAGAGAGAGAGAGAGAGAGGGGGGGGGGGGGGAAGAGAGGAGAGGAGATAGTGTGAGAAACCGATATATATATATATAATATATATATATATATATATATATATATATATATATATATATATATATATAGAGAGAGAGAGAGAGAGAGAGAGAGAGAGAGAGAGAGAGGAAGTGGTAGGGCGTTCATTGCAGGTTAGCGTGAATTTCCATTGTTAACTTCCACTGAATATAAATCACGTATCATTTTGGGGCGAGAGTCAATGTCAGTCTGAAGTCGTAAAGGTGCCTGGGTTATTTTATTTATTTATCTCTTTTTTTCTTCTTCTTCTTCTTTTCTGGCATGCTAAGGT
>NC_091550.1:7074766-7092266 GCF_042767895.1 Penaeus vannamei
GATATCGATAATGATAATAATAATGATAATGACAATAATGATAGCAAGGATAATAATAATCATGATGATAACAATATCAATGATAAAGAAAATTATGATAATAGCAACAATGATAGTGATAGAAATGACAATAATGGTAATGATAATACTAATTATAATGATAATACTAATAATGATAATAACGATAATAATAATAAGAATAATTATTATTATGACACTGATAATAGTAATAATGATAATAATAACAATAATGATAATAATGGTAGTAATAATAACAATATTGATATGATAAGGATTATTATTGTTATTATTATTATCGTCATTATAACAATAATGATAATGATAGTAATGATGATGATAATGATAATAATTATCATTATTATCATAATTATTATTATGATAATAATAGTAATAATGATAATAGCAATAATAATGATAATAACAACAATAATAATAATAACAATAATAGTAATGATAGCAGTGATAATGATTCGGATTATAATATGATGCTAATGGTAATGTCAATAATAATGATAACAATAATAATAATGATGATAATAATAATAATAATAATAATAATAATGATAATTGTAGTGTACCCTGAGGTCCACCTGGCTCCGAGTTTATACATACGGAAATATCTACTTACATGAAAATATACGAATCCCTCCTAAAAGGGTCAACTTCCATTCTCTGTTAAGAAGAACAATTCATTTTCTTTTTATTTTTGGGGGGGTAACTATTTCATTTACTCGCTGAGTTTTGTTTATCGATATATATATATATATATATATATATATATATATATATATATATATATATATATATATATATATATATATATATATATTCTTTTCATCAATTATCTCAGATGCTTTGTAAGGTACTTAGCATTACCACATTTTACCGGTTTTATTTTTATTATCTTATTCTATTTGATTTTACTTTTGAAAGATGTGCCCCCGAATTTCGCGTGGGCCAATCAGGTTAACGGGCGTGTAGCTCCAGCCAATCAGAGCCATTCTAGGTCGTGCTCCCTGTGTGTGATTTTCAAGGGCGCGAGAGGTCAAGGTCTATATAAGTACTTTTATAGACCTTGCGAGAGTTCACGTTCACGACTGGCTGGACGCACGCTCCCGTTGACAACCCCCCCCCCCTGGAATTCGTAAACTTAATCAAAAGCTAAGTATTCTCTATATTTTGTGGTGGTTTTGGTACAAGCACGAAAGGAACAGTCATCGAACATTTTCTTGTGGCACGAGTGATATGTGAAATGTAATTAATTAATAAATTGTTAAACGCCATTTTAAGTATTAAGTATGATAAACCTATAGCAGTCCAGTCAATCGTCCCCCTTTTTTTTCTAATATGAAGATAATTACCTCCAGAGCTACTAATTCTATTTATGATAAAATAAGATACGTATGCACATGAACATATTAATCTATGTATTAAGCATGACCACTTAAAACTATTGAACGGAGATAATTGGATAATGGAAATTAAACTAAATGAATAAAAATGGCAATGAATGGATAACCTAATGTGATAGCATGGTCGATAAATATATCTGATGATAACCAGTCGAAAATGAGAGGCCAAAACTACCTTTCAGTTCCAACGGAGAATATTGTGTTATTAGCGCGTCGGGCACACACGACCAGACGACGACGCTACAATAATGATAATAATGATAATAATAATAATAATAATGATAATAATAATAATAATAATGATAGTAATACTGATAATAATAATGATAATGACGATGATAATAATAGTAATGATAATGATAATAATAATATCAATAGTAAAAAAATGATAGTAATAATGATAATAATGATAATGATAATAATGATGATAATGATAATAATAATAATAATAATAATAATAATAATAATAATAATAATAATAATAATAATAATAATAATAATAATAATAATAATAATAATAATAATAATAATAATAATAATAACATAATGATAATGAAAATAGGAATGATCATCATAATGATAACGATATCAATGATAACAGCAATATAGTGATAATCCGTGTACGAAGAATACCTATGATTAGAATAATAGAAACTATAATTATTCGCATGATGATCATAGAAATCAACATGGAATCACAAGACTAAATATTTAACATTAATAACTTTCTAACGTAATTCATTTTCATTTGAATCCTGTTCACTGATGAAGTAATTTACAATATCAATGATGATAAATGTTATCATTTATAATGAGAAAGAGGATAATAATGATAGAATAAGAAACAACTTTCATATGAAAAAGTTATCCCGTGAATACATTCGTAGAAAACGTATATAAATATTTTAAAAGAAAATATGCCCTTGAATTTTATGGTAAACCAAGTTATTTTTTATTTTCATTATCATTATCGTTATCGTTATCGTTGTCGTTGTTGTTGCTGACTGACCCGCGTATACAAACATGGCGCTATCGGAGTGAGGTCAAACGAACATTTTCATACATATCACGTTATTTTAAATAAATATGATAATGTATATTGCGTATACGAATGTTCTAAAATATTAGCTTATGTTTGCATTCACTCATCCTTTCTAATTTATTAATAGCACAAGATCAAGCCGGAAATTAATCAGACAGAGGTCGTAACCGTCTTGGTCTGGGAGAAATTCCGTTTGTTGACGATCCTTGCGGAAAGCCTCAAATTCAGACTTAAACGCTAAAATTGACGGAAAAAGTGATAGTGTGGAGGGTATTTTTCAGTTGGCCTTCTTTCATATTTTATATTATATTTCATTTTATCATTATTATCGGCGCTCTCCGCAAAAAGCTTATCATTTGTCAACACATAATGGTTTTAAATTAGGTTTGATTATTTTAACTACTATTCGAATTGTTGATAAAATTAGTTTATCTATAGCTTGGAAATGGAAAATGAAATTAAAAGGACTAGGGATTCGAACCTAGCCCCCCCCCCCCCCCCCAGCACCCCCGCCTCGAAGGCAGGTGTTCTACTAATTGAGCCATTTCGTCTATCTCTAATTAGGTTCTTTGCAATTGATAAGCTTCAGTCTTTGCAAATTGTTTTGGTTCTTATATTTGTCCTTATTAAGGCCCTATAACAGTATTACTTTTTCCGCCTTTTTTTTCGTTTTCGAATGAATGAGAATCGGCTGACCAATGTAAACAAACATGGCGCTATCGGAGTGAGGTCCCGGGAATCACACGAACATTTTCATACACATTACGTTATTTAAAAAAAATGTGGTGATGTATATTGTATATGCGAATGTTCTGAAATATTAGTTTATGTTTACATTCACTCACCCTATCTTTATTGTCATTATCCTTATTATTATTATTGTTGTTGTTGTTGTTGTTGTTGTTATTATTATTATGGCCGAGGTTACGCGTACGGCACCCCAACGAATACATATGCGTATGCGCCATATAAATGTCATTTCCGGGTATTAAGCACAGACCAAACCTATCCTAAACCTAATTGGGTAGTACCTTCTCGTGTCAAGACGCCGCCATCTTGTTTGTTGCACTACGCATGCGCAGGACACCAATCACGGGCATTTCTGGTGTTCCTGTAGTCACTTCCTTTTAAAAATATAAGTATTATCATTATGATTATCCTTATTATTGTTATTTTTTTTTTATTATTATTATTATCATTATCGTTATTATTATTACTATTATTATTATTATTATTATTATTATTATTATTATTATTATTATTATTATTATTATTGTTATTATTATTATTATTATTATTATTATTATCATCATCATTATTATTATTATCATCATCATCATCATCATAATCATTGCAATTATTATAATTATAGTAAATATTTTTTTTTTTTTTGTTATCATTATTATTATCATTAGTATTACTGTTATTATCATTGTTATTATCATATCATCAATACTGCTATTATTATAATCATTATCATAAGAAGTACTATTATTATTATTATTATTATTATCGTTATTATCATTGTTATTAATATTACTGTAAATATCATTATCATCATTATTATTGTCACCATTATTATTTTTTATTGTCATCATCATTGTTATCATCGACATTGTTATTATTTTTGTTATTATTATTATTATCATTATCATCATCATTATCATTACTATTACCATTAATGTAATTGTTATTATCACTATTATCATAATCATTATTATCATTGTTATCATCATTATTATTATTACCATTACTGTTATTTGTCATTGCTATCCTTATTATCATCATTATCATTTTTATCATTATTTTTATCATCACTGTAATCAACAGTATTAATATCATTATTATGATCATCATTATCAATTTTATTATTATCCTTAATAGCATTACCATTATCATTACTTCTGTCCTTAAGGTTATCATTATGATCATTGTTATTATTGTTATCATTGTCGTTATTTTTTTATTACTGCCATCATCACTATTATCATTTATCTTATTATTATTACTAATAACAAGAGATACCGCCTGTGCTGTATATATTTGTGTGTGTGTACTCTTTTGTTTACTTGTTTGTTGTTCTCTTGCGTGGGTGTTGTGTCTTTTGTGTTTGTTTGTTTGTTTTTTATATGAGTGTTTGTGTTTTGTATGCATTCGTGTATGATTTTTCATCTTGTTTTTTTCATATTTTGGAGTCAGGGCTTTAATGATGATTCATGTGGATTCCTCTTCGGTTTAGAATACTGCTGTGTGATGTTCCTGCTACATTTGCAAAGACCACTTGCACTGAAGACTATATTAGTTCTTGTTTTGACGTTATTATGTTTAGTGGTTCTGTTATCATACAGCCTGATAAGTATAATAGAAATGAATTTATTTTCTCTTTGGAACTTCATAGTATTGGTATCGATTACTATTATCTTCAGTAGGATTGTTTCTTACCAAAGCAAAAAAGTTAGTAAAAAAGTACAAAAGTTAGTAAGTAACTGTCTATGATCTGAGACGTCTTTCTTGAAGAAAAAAGAAATGCGATAGCCATAATCAGGCTGACTGTCCTTTATTAGAATTTATTGGCTGTTATTACAACTGATGTAATTATTGATGGCTTTCTTCAATACTGTTACTAATATAATAACTGTCACTACCGTTATCATTATTGTTGCTTTTATAATTGTCTTTGAATATTCTATCATCCTAAATATCACTGTCATCATAATTATAACAATAACTCATCGTCAACAGTTATTACCGCCATTATTATTGTATCACTGTTGTATCCTGTTAAATGCTGATAGAGGGAAGGGCTCGAGAAAGAAAACAGACAGAAAACTTTATATTTATAAATCAACATTTACATCTATAAAATACACAAGGAATGTATAACTTTGTATAACCGATACAAATATAACTCTATTAGATTAGCAAGAACAAGCATTGTGTCTACGAGGCGCGCTACTCCTCCTTCTTCTTGTGGGCCTCCACGTAGAGGCGGTCCATCTCCAGCATGGACTTGCCGAAGGTCTCGGGCATCGCGCCGTGGATCAGCACGGCGCTCACGCCCGTCACGGCCGCGTAGGCGAGGAACGTGGTGTGCGTGCCGAGGGTGGCCACGCTCCACGAGAACGTCTTGGTCACCAGGAAGGCGGAGGCCCAGTTGATGGCCACCACGACGGACACTGCGACGCCGCGCACGCTGCTGGGCATGCCCTCGCCCAGGAAGATCCAGGGCACCGGGCCCCACCCGACGGCGAAGCCGACCATGTAGGCGAGGAGGGCCACCACGGGCAGCATGCCCAGGCCCTCCGCCATCTCCGAGTAGCTGCCGCCCGCCTCCTGCGCCCAGAAGAAGAACGAGAGCGTCAGCAGCGAGATGACCAGCACGACGGTGGAGGCGGCGATCAGGGACCGGCGCTTGTACGTCGCCATGGCGAACATGCCCACGAACGTGCCCAGGAAGTTGACCACGCCCAGGAGCACCGAGGCCGACCCGCCCCCCATGCCGCTCCCGCCCGTCTCCAGGATGGTCGACGCGTAGAACACGACGGCGTTGATGCCGGTGGCTTGCTGCGTGAGCATGAGGGCGGCGGCCACGCCCACAGGCCACTGGTTGGGCGGCCGCACGATGTCCCACGCGCTCACGGACTGCCCTTCGTCCCTGCCGGAGCAGCTGGAGGAGATCTCCTCCTGCTCCTTCTCGGCCTGCTCGGCGGTGCACCGGAGCTTCCTGAGGGCCGCCAGGGACTCCTCCTTGCGACCTGTTGGCGTCGAGGAGGTTATTCTCTACGCAAGTACTGGTGAGGAGCGAAGATAAGCTATATTGTAATGTCATTAACCTACAGCAAAGGCAGGCAGAGGAGAGGGAGGAGGGAAGGAAGGAAGGGAGGAGGAGAAGAAAGAAGGGAGGGAGGAAGGAAAGATGGAAGGAAGGAAGGAAAGAAAAGAGGGAGGAGGAGAGGAAAGAAGGGTGATAGGTAGGAATAAAGAAAGGAAAGAAAGAAAAAAAAGAGACAGACCAAGGAAGAAATTAGACTCCGAAGAAACCAGAAACAAAACACACACACACACGAAAAAAGCCAAATCCCAGAAGCCCAACGAACCTCCCGAAGGAAACCCACCCAAACCAAAGCTTCCTTCCCTACCTGTCCCTTCACTTGATCTAACTCCCTTACCTAAACCACCATAACCTTTTCCCTCATCAACCCTTACCCACCTTCAACTTTTCAACACAGATAGTTAACACATAGCAACTATCACCTGACATACCCCCCTTTACTATACCTTCCTATAGTGCTATATGACCTTAGATTAGCACATTTATCTTAACCATTAACCATTAACCATTCCCTACCTGTCCTGGTGAGATGGTGGGGCGTCTCCGGCAGGGGGATGAGAAGCAGGGCGAGAGGGACACACAGGGCGGCTCCCAACCATGCCAGGCCGCGCCAAGAGAGGTACTGTCCCGCCGCGAAACTCACTAGCAGGCCTGCAGTTATTTTTCGCGTGTTATTTATATCATAGACCTTCTACTTGGCGTTTTGAATTATAATGATATTTATGGAAAAGGGTTGTTCAATACCGTTGATATTAATCATATATCACTTAGTTTTTTTCAGTGTTTTCTTTTTAAAACTGTATAACAAAAAGAGGAAAACAGATAACTTTGTGAACGATATATAATCAAACAAATAAAACACAAATAAAAAAGTAGAAGATAAATATGATAAAAAAATAAGTAAATTAACTAAAAATAATCGATTAAATAAAAACAGTTAAATCAACAAAAAATCAAACTAAATCAAAATTTTAATAAATAAACTAATCAAGCAAAACTATTTAAATAAAATATATCAATATCCAATTCAATGTAATAAAACATAAATATAAACTTAAAATTAGTAATAATAACAATAATCATAACAATACTAATATCAAAACACAAATATAAACTTTTAAAAAATGATAACAAAATGCATATATAAATTGAAAAATAAAACAAATACAAACTTTCAGAAAAACAAAAACAAATACAAACTTTCAGAAAAAAAAATAAAAAATTAAGAAAAAATAAATAAAAAAGGTCAACGAAAACTGACCCAGATTTCCTAGAACGGCGGGGAAGAAGGCCATAACATCCCGGAGGTCAAGCTGCACGACCTCAGGCATGAAGACCGAGCCAGCCACCGCCTGCACGCCCACACACACGCCGCCCACCATCCGCCCAAGGACCACGCCCCCAACGCCAGAGGCCAACGCGATCATCACCCAGGCTGGAAGTTAGAAGGTTTGGTTAGGATTTGTTTTTCTTATTTTTCTCTTTATCTTATATTTCTTTGGTTTTGTTATTATTATCTATGTATTATGTTTCGTTATCCTAATTCCTTTTTTGTGTTTTCTATTCTTTTTGTGAGGTTTTTGAGGATTTTCTTTTGGCTCTCTTATGTTTTTTTCTCTTATCTTTAATCATCACTTTTTTAATATTAATCATAAATATTGACTATCATCGTCATCACAGCTAGTATAATTACGAAAATCATAATATTAACAAATCTTCACCTACAATAACAATGCTAATAACACTGGAATGAAACAGTATTAATAAGATTATATATATATATATATATATATATATATATATATATATATATATATATATATATATATAACAGCACAATAAAACTACATAACTACAGTTATCCTCACAACAACAACACCACAAAGAAACCACAAACAAAAAAGACCAAAGTTCCTCACACAACACGAAAGGAAAACTGAGGACGATGAGTGTAGTGCGGCGTCCAAGCGAGTCCACCATGGATCCTGTCACCATACTCCCCAGTAAGGCACACGCAGGCATCACAGCTCCGACCCAGGATTCCTTTATGGTGATGGTATGAAGAGAAAAAAATACGTGATAAGTACGAGGTCATCAGTAAATATGTGTAATTACCGGGATTAAAATATGTGGGATGTTCATAAAGTCCTCAGTAAATAGGGTTCATATTAGGGATAGAAATGGGTAATAATTGAGGTCATCAGTAAGTTAGGGATAAAAGCTACGAATATTATGAATCAGTAAATTTGTGATGCTAAAAGTAGAAAATAAATGATTAGTTTATTTCCCATTTCGGGGGGAGGGAGGGATATTTGAAGTCCGTGTTATGGTAAAAAGGAAGGAGGAAAATACGATAATATTGTTGCCTCGGTTGGTTCATGCAATGTAAGAGAAACATATGCAGAAAGAATAATTTAGGTTAATGTTGCTGACGTAAAAATGTTGCTTTGATTGACCCTGGTGTTTAAGAAAGAGGAAAATAATGAGATACAATTGTCTTTTAGGTCTGGGTTAATGGAAAGGAAAGGAATATGAGATATGCCTCTTCTGGTTGATATTCGTCTTTGGGTGAGAAAAGAAAAGAAAATTTTGAGATAAATTTCTTTCTTGTTGAGATATTAAAAGAAAATAAGTAATTTATGCAGGTAAAACAGTAAATATGATTTTGTCTTAGCTAACACTGAAGCGATAAAATGAAAAGAAAATATTAATGAAAAATATATACACAATCATGCTTTCAATATACTCCATATCCAGGAAAAAACAAATGAACATACTTATATTTTGTTAAGGACTCCTCATCATATAAAAATAATCCTAAAACAATATTTTTTTTTCTGACTCGTCCAAGAAAACTATAAAAAAAGAAATGTTTATTCAAATTTATCTTGACCGAATCTTCTCGTGTGAGAGAAAACAACGAAAACAAACAGAGAAATTTTGCTTCTGTCTGGGGCTTTCTTTAGGTATGTGATCTTGTGTGGGTAATCTTAGATGCCTTTGCATGTGATCTCTCTCTCCTTCTCTCTCCTCTCTCTTTCTTTCCCCCTGTCTCTCTCCTTCCCTCTACTTCTCTCTTTCCCTTACTGTTGCTTCCTCTCTCTCTCTCTCTCTCTCTCTTTCTTTCTCTCTCTCCCTCTCCCTCCCTCTCCCTCTCCCTCTCCCTCTCCTTTCCTCCCTCTCCTTCTCCCTCTCTCCCACTCTCTCTGCGGAGAGAAAGGGAAGTGGAAGGAGTGGGAAGATAACCAATTACCAGGGGAGGAAAGGGAAATGCCAAGCAAATACTCTGGGAAGATATACGGGAAGGTGGTTCTATTAATATCTATCATATGAATTAAATGTCTATTAGTTTCCATTCTATTTTTTATTAACATCAATGATCATATATCAATTATATCTGATCGCGTATGTTACTTATCATTTACCTACAATTCCCTGTTTCATTTTCCATCAATATCAGTGATCATATATCAATTATATCTATTCAATATCTACCCTTTCCTGTTTCATTTTCTACCAATATCAGTGATCATATATCAATTACATCTATCAAATATCTAATTTCCTGTTTCATTTTCTATCAATATCAATTATATCTAACAAATATCTATCATTTCCCGTTTCATTTTCTATCAGTACCAATGATTATATATCATTATATCTACATCTACCAACAGGGAACAAGTAGGTGGGATACCCATCAATATTCACCCTACCTCTTCCTCGGTGATGGAGAACTGTGGATCGGCTCGCATCGAAGGAAGGGCAGGTGATGTGTACCCCATGGCTAAGGAAGCCACGAGTGTCGCTACACCCACGGCTGTAGCGGCCATTACCTGAAGAAAACAAAAGAGAAGGAAATAAAAATGTTTTGGTGTTCACTTGGAGTCGTGACATAACCTGAAGAAAACAAAAATTATAAAGAAAAAGAAAAATGTTGGTGTTCAATTGGGAGTTGTGTTCGAGTGTCGAAGGTCCTAGTCCTATTCCCCCGAATGGAGCTTCGAAACGTTTTTGATGCAAAAACGGAAACGGTTACAGTTGGAAAGGAAAATAATTTTGGTTCGAATTCTTGTCAGAGTGATTTTCGAAACAAGTGTCGAGTCTCATTTCAAAAGATTTTTTTATTTTATAATTGTTTTTCTTTGTTTTCCTTTCTTAAGTTTGGTTTCTGGATCAAACATGTGGGTACTCTGTGCTTATTTTTTTCTGAATCCGTTATATGAATCTCTTGTCTCATCAAAATGCAGTAATAATTGCCTGTGATATTAACCTCCTTCATATTTTCTAATCGCACATTGTTTCTTAATACACAACTCTTACCGTCTTTAATAAAACAAATCTAAATAAAATAAAATAAAATCCACAATGAAAAAAAATGTGTGTTAATCAACTCACTGTGTAAACAGCTCTTGTACCAAGTAATATTCACTTACACTTTTCTTAAGACAGCAAGAATTATATTTCACCGTGCTACTTATATTCTTAGATATAAGATATGAAGATCCTCATTTATGAATACTTTTTAATCATTCCTCGTGTCTTTGTTTAGATCAATCAACATCCTCTCCATCCTTTATGTTTCTCTTTCACTTCATATCAATCTCAAACATATAAAAAAATCAATAATGCTAGATAAGATTTTGATGTTTATTGACGATTTCAGTCTGATATGTAAATCTATTCGAGGGATTATACGAAGAAAAATGTACTTTAATCACGGGGGATTTTAACTGAATGCTAGCTACTTCATGGACAGAGATACGTTATCATTATGTGGCATTTAGAACAGCTGTGTATAGATTAGACAATGTATATATATCTATCTATTAGGAGTAATTATATGTTGTTTCTATATCATCAGCCGAGAGTAATCTTAATTTTGAATCAGCTAAAACGGCTTGAAAAGAAATATACGAGTATTTATAATGGCCAATTCAGGTTGAATGTGTTCGTATCGTATCATATATTTATCAACCCACTAAGTGAGGTGAGGCAAGGAATAGCTTAACCCAGGAAGCCCATTTAAAAAAGCGTCGTCACTGGAGAGGAAATGAAATTTTAAAAAATCTTTCCTTTTTCTGAATCATCAGCGAATTCCGGAATATGACCCGAAAACGTTTTTCATAGTCGTCGAACAACAGGGGAAAAAATAAATATATCAGTATGGCTGAGCACAGATCCTGAAAAGGGGAAATCCGTCTTCTTAGGACTCTCTCAAACGTCCGGGAGAGGAAATCCTGTCCTTCTTTGAGGCCACGGTGCGGTTTCGACGTTCAAGTCACGTGGCGAAGGCTCTCGGGATACGAAAAAAAAAGAAAATGTCAAGATTCTTACCTGATACAAAATGTGCTGTCGTCTCGCAGGTTCCGCCATCGTGCCTTGTAGCTTTGACGGCCAGTTGCTTGATTACTGATCCCCTGTCGAGAGGCTAGTTGGCTGTTACCTCCTGGACGACCGCAGTGTGGCCGCTGTACGACCGCTGTAACGTGAGTCGTCTTCCCGGTGCAGGCAGGTGTCAGAGCAGCTGCCGGTACAACATGCTCAAGCACACGAAGGGTTTTCACGTCACGCCACCTTGCCCGGCTCGTCACGCCCGCAGATCGTCACTGTTAAAAAAAATTAAGACCAATATCAGAAGAAAACCAAAGCAAATTGTAGACCTATCACCTTCCCTTTTCTCCCTCGTTGTTTTCCTTCTAGCTTCCACCGAAGGAATTCAACCATCTTGGGGAATTCAAGCGTCCTAAGAAAAACAAATAAAGGAACTACAGACGCTTCAAAAAAATCCCTTGCTCGGACTTCCCTCAAGCCGGTGGATTCCTTTCCTCTCTTCGCGCGAAAGGGATCGGTGTCTCTATACCTCATATGCGCCGGGCTTTGTTTACATGTCGAGACGAGCAGGATATGTGTATGTGTACGTTTAGATTTGGGGTTTGGAAAATTATGATTAATGGTAAAATAAAGAATTAAGGAGAGTTTTGAGACTGAAATATAGGGTCTGTAGCAGATATAGAAAGAAAAAAAATTACGTTTATTTAGGAGAGAGAGAGAGTGTGTGTCTACGTGTCTGTTTGTCTGTGTCTGTGTGATAATTCTAAGAAATCAAAAGCATTCCAGGCCAGAAACAAGAGACACCTAATGAGGAAAAAAAATGAAATCTGAGCCAAATAAACAAAGACTTAATCAGACACTGAAACCCAACACCTCCCAATACATAAGCATGTCTGAAAGGATTATTCGTTTAAGAGGAGAAAGTAAGGGCAACATCCCGAATTATCTCGTGACAAGAGATATGCATCAACATCCACGGGATCTATCCTTGAAAAGTCACTTGAATACTCTATTGTGTTCCAAGTCTTTGTACGTAAAATGCAGGAATAAAAAGAACTTGCTCAAGGTATGAAACTAGATTCGGATATATGACACGAATCAACAAACGGGAAAAAAGATGAAAATACAGATGATTCCTTTTTTGAGAAATTATTGACGGGGAAAGGAAAACGGAAAATGATTGTTGTCATGTGCTGTCAAAGCCATATGGTATTTCACGACGGCCGTGGTGTCGCACTTGCTTGTAATTCCATAGTCAAATATGGGAGGGGGCAAAAGCATGAAGAATTGAGATCCTGTCTAGCTATATATTCAAATCTGCCTGTCTGTCTGAATCTCTCTATATAAATCTATCTCTATGGGCGTCTTCTGTACGTGCCATAAAAGTTAATCCAGTATTATAGTTTAATCCAGATCTCTAGTGCGCATGTGCATTGGCAGCGTCCGGGATCAACTTTTAATGCACCTCTAGACCAGGCTTTAATAATAAACTTATTTTTTAAATCCTGCACATGCGCAGACGGAACAAGTTAATCCCACCAATCATGTACTGTTGCGTCATGTGTTCGTCATGAACTTCAAGCGTGCCATCGTTTAAGTTGCCATTCATAGATATTTTCGGCAATAACATCGATCGTCTTAGAATTTCCATACTTAGTATTTATGATGAAAATGAAATTGTATATATTTACACAAATGATCAAATATTCTGATAAAGGAAATAACTCATGGTAATGCATATTAAAAAACAATATAATCCCACGAGGAATCTTTGAAGTTTAGAGGCTGCGGGCATGGAACTCATATTTCCAGGTTAGTGAAACAAAAAATTATATGATCAAGGTCACAAAAGTTGACGTTTTAAATCAAATATGAACCAGTGTTTTAAAGAAGAATTATGTGCTGAGTTTTATGATAACCAAAAACATGACATTACAAAAAGAAAGAAAGGAAAAAAAAAAAACATGAAATCTACCAAAAGAGTGAATTTCACGCGGACATTTCTCTTCTCTCCGACGTGTTTACATGATAACGGTGGTGATGGAATAGTGAGTACGACAGTTTTTACTGAACATTATTGTCGCGCCGTTTGGCAGCGGAGAGTGTCGTCTTCGGTACGGACACGGTGGATTAAGATTAAACTAAATACGGTATTAAGAGTTATGGACGCTACAGAAGACGCCCTATGTTTGCCACAATGACAACCATGACGATACATTAACACACCACGGAGAGTGACTAAACGAACGCTTTTAATATCTTAATTTTAACTCAATGGAAGCTTTCACCCCCCCCCCCCCCCGATTTTGGCTTAAAAGCAATCTTCCCTGATTTTTTACTAAGATTATTCTTATTTCCCTAATCTGGACTTAAAAGAAATCTCATCTATCCGATTTTCCCTAAAAAGGAATCTTTATTTCCCTGACTCTGATTTAAAAAAAACATAGACCTACAAAATGTTAAGGTATTGTACAAAAAAAGAGAAACAGTGTAATAAATAAATTTGCTCCAGAGGTTTGTACAACAGAGAGATAACATTTAATTATGAAAGTATCGAGTAACCCAACACCATAACATTGGGGAGAAACATACCCTACTAGCTTTGGTTGAGGACTTATCTATCTGTCCTTTGTTCTAAGGGTTTATCTTATCAAATTATGTCTGTGTATGGATGCGTATATATGTATGTATGTGTGTGTGTGTGTGTGTGTGGAGAGAGAGAGAGACAAACAGACAGAAAGGAGGGTGGGGAACAAGAAAAATGATACACCCAAACCATCCACAAAGTAACAAAGGTATTACACACTCCTTATCAGTAATAGAGAACTCTACACAGCAACTGAGTGACCTATTTCAAACCAAAGATACTTCCCTCTTTAAACAATCACATGACTCTATGCCTTTAAGGAAGAATTAATGTGGAAAACTTTCCTCCGGCAAAACACTGCAACCATTTTTTGTGGGTGTCAGCTGCTATGGTTGCATGCTCACGTTAGTCCTAATACCAAGACAGTATGCTGTTGAGGTGTGCGCGTGTATTAACTTATTTTCCTGCTTACTGCTCATTTTTTCGGCACTTATTCATCAGCTAGATCATTACCTATGTAATATTGCAAAGTCATTTAGTTGCATCTCGATATACATATATATATGATATATATATGAAGTCACGAATTTGTTTATAAGCCGTACTCTGTCTCCACGCTGCTGCCTGTTGCAGTACGTTTATTTATCGTTCACACAAGGTTTAAAAAATATGAACGAAATTAAGATAGTTCGCCCGTTCTTTAACACACGGCCTTGCTTGCTGAATTTAAAAAAAAGACTCATGAAAAATTCTACCGGCCATTCGTTATAAGAAATTAACTGGCATTTGGCGACTGAAACATATGTATACATTTTTTTTTCTTTAAAAAAAAAAAACGAGCGATCAAGAACGAAATTCGCTCATCCTATCAAACGTCACCCCGTTACAGCGAACTCCATTCTTCCAACGGTCTAACAAAGTCAAGAAGAGTTGCCACACTATATGAGCGATAGGCGCTGCCAAGATCTGTTCCTCTCCACGTAAAACAATAGACTAACATATGTATCAGTGATATCTATTCGTTCTGTAAACATGGCAGCCATTCACAAACGCAAGGTCACAGGGAGATAGCCAGTGCTTTTTAGAAAACATGACACGCGCTTCTTTCAGTAATTAATCTGTACAGATCAAGTGAATCGTGTTTCTGCAGAAGTCATGTTGAGATGCACTCGTGTCATCTTCGGCCTCTTTTCACAGGTGCAATATTTAGGTTCCCAGTGTAAACAAGAGATAAAAAGCTTGTCTGTAATGTCAATACTTTTTCATATTTTTCAAATGGGGTTTTCCAACGTCGCATCCACCCTCAGTGTGTTTTATACAGTTGATGTCATCTATTCTAATCTATTTTCAGATTTTTAAATGATTCCCCACATAGATTATGAGAGGACAAAGAACCAGCCTTGCAGTGTTGGTCTTACACTTTGCGCTACACCAGCACACTCACTGACTGTTGAAGCGGTATCAGAATGACTCAGGTATAATGGTCGGGCTTTACTGAACTTATCTCTGATTTCTGGTAAACCATTACATGCATTTCTTGCGCATTAAATGTGTGAGAATGTCTCTGAGTTTGGGTGTCTGTCAACATGCACGCATAAACAAACATACATACATACATACATACACATACACACACACACACACACACACACACACACACACACACACACACACACACACACACACACACACACACAGAAACACACACACACACACACACACACACACACACACACACACACACACACACACACACACACACACACACATATATATATATATATATTTATATTATGTATGTTAATGTGTGTGTGTGTGTGTGTGTGTGTTGGACATATACAGATATCTTTCATAACTCGTGTGCGTATGTGTGAGACACAGACAGAGAGTGAGTGCACTTGTTTGTGTGTGTGTGTGTGTGTGTGTGTGTGTGTGTGTGTGTGTGTGTGTGTGTGTGTGTGTGTGTGTGTGTGTGTGTGTGTGTGTGTGTGTGTGTGCGTGCGTGCGTGCGTGCGTGCGTGCGTGCGTGCGTGCGTGCGTGCGTGCGTGCGTGCGAGCGAGCGAGCGTGCGTGTCTGTGTGTGCGCGCGCACTTACGTGTATCCCATATGATTTCATTCACAGCTAAGCAAACATGATGATAATGACAGTCAAAACCCAGCTTAAAACATCCTTAAGCAAAGTCCGATGAAATCATGATTCCATAAGACTACTATAACGATATAGCCACTGACATCAAGGGCGTCCTACACGTAGCAAGTATCCAACTTCAGTCCGCACCACATGTTCTGCTACAACGGAATCACAACAGAACTCACACTTTCCGCAGCAACCAACCTACTACAAACGAATGAACAAAGTTATAGGTAGAGTCACTTCCACTGCTAAAGCATTCACGTCGTACACATATCCACCGCGATGCCAGCCGTATAACAAACTGAATTTTTTGTCATTTTTACGCATATGCTGACTGGCTAGTATTGTTGAAACATCAAGATTTTACATAGTGTTATACAAGTGATGTAAAATCCAAAGCAAAATCAATTATACAGAGAGTATTCTATTTATAGCATTTGTTTCACTATATGGGTACCATATACCAGTAGCGTTCAGCTTTCACAATGCTGAGGTAGACATTTTTATCATTTTTGTCAAGAAATTTACACGGATATGTTCCTGATAAACAAATTCACGGAATTTGTATAATCTATGTAGTTACTCTATAATTATTGACCTATTCTTATGATAGTATCTGTATCGCTTGTTTTAATTAGCATAATGATAAGCCATGCAATTGTGCGACACGTAGAAAGACGGTGGAGGTATGTATGCAATCATTTCCCCCAAAAGACTTGCCAACATGGAACTAACACACTTAAATAAACATTGGACTTGGTCAGGCCTTGAGACACACACACACACACACACACTCTTTTTAACTTTATATATATATATATATATATATATATATATATATATATATATATATATATATATATATATACAAATATGTATATATTGATTAATTTATTCATTTATATTTATAAGTATGAAAATATATTTAGATATATATAAATATATATATTTAGATATATAAATACACATATTCATTTATAGGTATATATACGTTTCTCTCTCTCTCTCTCTCTCTCTCTCTCTCTCTCTCTCTCTCTCTCTCTCTCTCTCTCTCTCTCTCTCTCATTCTCTTTCTACCTATGTCACTCTACCATTTATATCTATCTATGTCTGTCTACATATCGAATATCTATCTAT
>NC_091550.1:7102266-7107266 GCF_042767895.1 Penaeus vannamei
CCAAGCGGACATTCAGCATGACCCAGATTACGAGCGACAGGCACAAGATGCCATTGACAGGTTAGTGTCTAGCCTTTATCTTCGTCATTTTTCATTTTTTAGGGTGATTTACTTTCATGATAAGGGGAAATCTTTGATTTGTTAGATCCCCCCTCCTTCAACAAACTGCTAAAAGAAAGAGAAAAAATCATTTACTTTTAAGATTTTTGTGAATTTTGACATTACAGATTATATTTTGATATTCTTCTAATAAGAAAACAGCCATCTCTTCATTGTTTTACATTTCCATCCCTCCTAAAGAATACTAATAAACTATACAGTTGAATTTCTTCTCAGATTTTCAGATATTTAGACCTCCCCTCTCACACACATACAATGAAAATATCTGAAGCTTCCCATTACAATCAAAATTTAAACTTGATAAAATGTGAGAGCTATTGTTACTGAAACTAAAAAAATATATTTTTTAATTTTTTTTATTTATTAAACAATTCTAATTTTTAAAATAATTACTGTAAAAACTGCTACATTAGTTTTTCTTTTAATTGTTGCTTGTTGCAAAAAGATATGTCTAATGCTCCTAACAGGTGCAACTTGACCATTGCATAAGTGTGGCCACTACTTGTCTCAGACTACTTGTATTAAAAAAATTTGTATGTACATGCATGTGTCTACATGATGAATATGTGCACATGTGTATATATGTGTGTGTGTGTCTGTGTGTGTAAAAATGTATACAGAAGTTACTTGAGTACTTGTGAGACATTGTTGTTTATTGGGTTTATGGTCCTGTTACTGTACCACTTCCTTTGTTTAAGGAAAAGGGGCATAACACCTCCTTTTCTTGCAGGTTTTTTAACCATCACTCTGTTGTCCCAAGTCCTTGGACTGGAAGCCAAAAGTCAGTTAACCTTCTGCAGATGGTATGCACCCCAGTCCACCCAGTATCTAGTCAACCAACACCTCGAACTAATACAGGTACGTTTATCAAGTGTGGGTGTTGGAATTTTTGAGTTTCCAGACATAGCCATTTTACTTCGAAACATTTAGTAATATTGAATTTCATACTCATTGGAATAATGAGTATGAATGGGGGTGAAAATATTTATTTGACTTTACAGTTTGGTGCCAAACAGAGCTGTCAATTCCTCCTGTCTTACCAGAAGCTGTTGAGGAAGCATTAAAACCCTTCTGTACATTTACACAGGTTTGTTCATGGGCTGTCTTTTACCTAGAAGAAGAGGTTTCTTAAATTCAAAGGAATGTAAATGAAACTATTAGTTAATTATGGTTAATTGTAGTATTTGTTCACATCTCAGCTGTCAAATTTGCTATGGTTAACTTATGTCAGTGTTTTTGCAGACACAAGTTGATTAAAGTTTCAGTAAAGATATTACCTGATAACATTTCAGGACCAGTTTTGGCAGGGGGGCTGTGAAGATGAAGGGACAAGCCTCAACAACACGACACTGCGCCGGAAGCTGCTCTTTAGCCAGGATGAATTGCTCAATGCTACACCGTATGTGATTCTGTTGCACTTCATGTGTACAAATAAATACATACATATATAAATACAGACATCCACGCACTCATGCACACATACACACATCTATGCTTTTCATTTTTTCTTGTCTTTTATTATGGATGCCTTAAAAATTTTGATGTTATGTTGATTATCTGAATGATGCAGCATAAACTTTAATTTTTTTTCCAGTTTCTCTTTTTATTACATTGCCCTCATTATTTTTGCCAATGTCAGTGCAAATATACCTATATATCTGCCCTTATCTTAATTCTCATCGTTTCTCCCCAAAGGATGTGCAGTCCTCGTGGTGCAGACACCCCAGACCCTGACAGCAGACCACCTTCCCCCTCTGCCCCTTTACCCTTAGACGATGAAGATGAAGTACCCATTGTAAATGAAGAGGAAGATCACAGGAATCTGTTGTGGTGTGGAACCATTATCAGTCGTGGGGAAATAGGAGCCTCCAGCAAGGATCCACAGTTGGCCAGGCATCCTCCACCAACACCGCCGTCCCGCATGTCATACTTGCCAAGTGACAAACCCTTTAGTGAGCCCTTTGCTTTTAGGAGGCCAGGCAAGGATCACGGAGATATTCCCATGATACAGTGTTCACCAAATCTGTCTCCTGTTCAAGCTCACCAGAACAACGAGGGACCAGTGCTTGTCACCTCGCCAGATGTGTCGCCCATTCACTGCCACCAGTACATTACTATTCCAAGTCCCAAAGATGTGTTCATCTCTGCATCATCTCACATCAGTGAAGATACTTCCTTTCATGATCCATTTCTAGGACAACCCCTATCATCTTTCAGAGTTTCTTCCAGTCAGGACCATGCTGTGTCATGTACAGAAACAAGTGCCAAGGACAGTCCATCCTGTAGTTTACCCTTCCACACAACATTATACTCCGATTCAGTTTTACGCAATGAGGAGATGTTGCCAGCTTCACCAAGTTCAGGTCGTTTACAGAGTTCATACTTTACGATGAGATTACAACAAAGTTTAGAGTTTTCTGTAAAGTGTCAGGATTCATGTAGTAAAGACAAAAACTGTGAGAATGTACATGAATGTGTTACCGGCTCAGATTTATGCAGTGAAACTAGTCATGGTGGTGCTATTGAAAGACGAGCTGACAAGGAGAACTGTGGTGACTGTTTGAGAACTACACCAAAGATTAAGAAAATACCTTCACCATGCAGGATCTTAAACAATATTCCATGTAGTGATATTTCATCTGAGATAAACTGTGAAGCACCAGGACAAGATCATATATGGAAGCAAGAGTCTGAAGAAAAGCAGGAGAATTTAATGCCGGAATCAGATGAAAATCAGAAGAAAACACCTGTAAAGACAGCTGTTGAGCAAAGGAGCAACTCGGTTAGTTTACTTCACAATTTACATAAGGAGAAAAGATTCACAAATTAAATAAATATAGATTTCAAAATTTAGAATAACTGCATAAGTTCCTTGAAATAATAACTAATCCACTGTTTGTTCTTCCAGGGTCACTTTTCTTCTAGTCCTATCCGGGAAGATGGCAATAGTCCTCTCGCAATGGACACACCAAGAAAGAGATTTTCTTCCTCACCTCCACTCTCACCTATCCTCTGTAGGTCCCTCATGTTCTTGCCACATCAAGATAATCAATTGAGGTCTCAACCCAAATCTCAATTCAGCTTGTCACAGTCACCTCATATGAGCATTGATGTAGATGGTAAGTTTCTGTTCATTGTTTACAGATTGATTCTTAAGGTGCCTTAAGTACCATCAGCACATTGTTTTTGTAAAGTAGTAAGGGCTTAATTTATTTGTAATCATTTGAAAACCTTCCTTAGCATCAGTGGGTAACCCTTTCTCCTGCCAGTTTTGCATCACTCCTTCAACTGTAGAAGTGTTTACTCAGATCCTTAATTAGTAGAACTGTTTACTAGTAGTGTAACATGTTAAACCAATGCCAGGTAAAAGCTGCATAGAAGAAGAGATAATGATGGATGATGAAAGAATAGGCCTAACTTCGAGCACAAGATATGTTGGCCAGTCCCTGCAGCAGCCCCGTACCACTACCACCACCACCCTCCGTAGGTCCTCATCAGTGTGTGACATGGAAACTGACTCTCTTGAGGTAAGTTTTTGTTTTTCTTTTCTTTTTTTTTAGTCAAGGAAATCCATCAAAAATTTAATTACTGGCTAGTCTGCATAGTATTTTCATTTTTCTGATATAATTAGAAGGTAAAGATAATACAAAATTTTGAAATGTGTTTTCTAATTCATGTAGGGCCTACCCAAGTTGTATGTAGATCACAGATATGAATATTTTTAATGTTCACATATTTCTCTATAGAGACTGAACAAGAAAGATTTATTATTGTTTCTCCATTGCAGGTGAATGTGAGTGGGGAAGTGCCATCACAGGATACAGGATATGTAACTGGTAGCCTGCACTCAACCAATTTCAGCATGTCAACATTTGGAAATGATAATGGCACTTCATCCCAGACTCATCTAAAAGACTGTCATGTAAACAACTTGGCAAATACTCCTGGTTTATCTATTGACCCTTATGCTTCGAAGGTTGTATGTAATACTGAAGGGGGAACTATTTGGAAGGGAAGCTTGTAATTTAGGGTATCACACTTCTCATGGTGAACACTATATTAGTAGATGAAATGAACTTTGTGCTGTTAAACACATCTTTGATATATTATATTGTCTTTCTATAATTTATTTGTAATGCTACCAAAGCAGTATTTATGGAACAAATATCGTCTGTTGTTATGGATCAAACTATACTTAATGTTGACATGTGTCGTATTTGAATTTATAGTAGACATACTGATAAATTTTCAGTCTCTAGTTGCCGTCATAAAGCAACTTTGTTCCAGATTTTTACATTTTTTTTTCTATTAAGTATTTTCAATTACACTGCCCAACCATACCTTGATTTCTTGCTGTATATTATATTGTTGTGATATATATAGTCTTTATCTCCCTGTTTTTCTTGGTGTCACTTTCCTGGCTTTTTTTGTATTCAGTAGTTTTAGAAAGAATGATCTATATAGCTATCCTTCGATAAATTATGTATCTTGACCACCTGTCATGTGTTCAGTGTGTTTCTGATTTTTGTGTATTTGCACTAATTCTCAGCATTGGAAAAAAAATTTAATTTATGGTGCATGTTCATGCTTTTTTACTTCTAGACAAATAATGCTAATTGGCATACACCTCTTTATATTGGGGTCAAATGGTATTTTGTAGAAGGAAGTAGTATTAGTGACAAAAATAAGACTCTTATTTGATGTCGGAACTGTAGGCTCGCGTTCGTCTAGAATTACTTGATTTGCAGTAGCCTGGTCTCATTTATATTTGGAGATTGCAAGATTACAGTCTAGTTCTAATGAGTGTTTATTATGTGACAGACAGATTGCCCTATTTTTACTTCAATGCAAATGATTAGATGGCACAAAAATGTTTTACA
>NC_091550.1:7114766-7129766 GCF_042767895.1 Penaeus vannamei
TGTAGATAAGTGTTGCATAGGCTTAGGATAGCACCTAATTTAAAGGTATTTACCAGTTGAACCATATTCATTGTGACAAATGTAGAAAAGGTATGAATGAGAAAGATATCTTCACAATACAAGAGATGTATTTGACTGGTTTCGATTATGTCTGCATCAGAAATACATTAATTTCAACAAAAATATTCTCAAAACTAGTTACATACTTCTCTTTTTTTGTGAAGACATTCATTTTCATTCATACGTTTTTTACATATTTACCAATTTTTCAGTTTTAGACCTAACTATACAAATCAGTATTGAATGCCAGAAACTAAATCTAACCAATTTTACTCCAGTTAGAAACATAGATTTAAAACTGTGGGAATTTTTAGGGATGGCCACTTCTAACTGCTAGTACTGTAACAGCCATTTAGTTCAGAAAATGAGACTATAAGATTAAATCATGATTGTGAGGGGTAGGATTTGCATTTAAAGTAATATGACATCATTAAAAATCTCCCAGTGTCTGGGATTTCTTGCCATGATGTGGCAGAACATCACCCACTACCAATAGATTAATGAATAAAAACAAAGCATTACAAATTGCAATTACACACTGCTGTTACTGTCACTTGTTGACTCAGGTCAGGCTTGGGAGGCACTTCCTAAAAGGGCAATGAAAACTATTGAGAACAGAATATTTTTCAAAGGTAAATGATCAAATTACTCCCTTTGTGGCATAGCTAGGCCTCTGTAACTAGTAATTACTGGTTGCAGCTAACAAAGATTGATGATGATTATGAATATTATCTTTACTTATTCCATCATTTGTTCCTTCAGATATGCTTCCAAAGTATAAATTCATTATCTTAATATGATACTATAATCTTCTTTCATTAGTGTTATACAGTAAACAAAGTCCAGCTCCTTTTAAGAGGCATGTGATAAAACACAAAATTAATTATTTGTATCGTCATCATCTGGCTTGCTCCTCCTTTGCACAGCTGTCATTAGCATAACTGGTATCTCGTTGTATTATTTATTCTGTACCTTTGCATATCGGGTCAGTACAGGAAACTGTTATGTGATATCTGGATAAGGAGAGGAAGAGTCGTTGGATAAAGTCTGCTTTGTGAGCAGAAAGAATAGGTTAGCTAAAGTTTATGATCATGGTAATATCGACAGAATGATCATAGTATGGGTTTTTGCAGCAATATGTTTAAGTGATTTAATAATGATTTTAAGGTTCAGAATAACAAATTTAAGTAAAGCTGTAAAATTGAAGGGAATTACGGAAGTAATGGTGATTTTGTTACTGTTCTTATTATGTGATTTGACTGTTAGTTATTTAGAATTAGAATAAGCAAAAAAATGGGGCATACTTTACACCAGAATAATTGGTTATTTTAGTGAAATTAGCTTTCTAAGGTCAAAGAATGCATGGTCAAGGTATAATTATTCACACAAGATATCTAGAATACATATCTGTAACAAGAGAGATTTTTATGCCCTCCAGAAATTGTTTGCTGACTTTGAGGTATTTTTAATGCATACGCAATGGGACCTCCCAGTTCCATACTGAACTATTTGCCTTAGTTCACCCTAGTTACCAAGGGAAGAATAAGAAGCATAGGAAGCATAAAATAACCCAAACTCTATACTCTTAGATGTGGCATAAGCAATAGTTTAAGTAATGAGTAAGAAATAATAAAGTAGACATATATAAACTTAGCGCTGGCCTGACCCACATGATCAGTAATCAAACCAGCATCTAGTACATTATCAAGCAATTGGCTTTTGCCGACAACTGACCTATTTGGCTTAAATGTCAGCTAGAACATGTGCTTGTGAGAATATATTCTAGCAATGATACTGTTCTTACAATTTTAGATATTTATATCTGCTAGCAAGAAAGAATAATTATAAGATATAGCAAATGGATAGTGATATGTTGTCAACAATCATATCAGTAAAAAAAAAGAAAAAAAAAATATATATATATATAAAAATTTTCCCCTTAATTGATAAGCCTAGAAATGGAAAAACTAATTAAAAGTAAAGTGAATAACTAATGGCTTCCTTTGGTCTCTGCTACAATTTTATTTTTCCAGAAGCTTCGAGACAATACTCGTATTCTAGTCTTTACTGCCATTGATATAGCCAGAAATATCCAGTCTGTGTTCTTATTGCAGTCACTACCTCAATTAGGAATGCAAGAGTAGGGGCAAGATATGAAGGTTTTCTGTGATGTCCCAGGAAGTACTTTGTGAAGATGACATGGGGAAAAGGGACAGGATCCAGATATTCAGTGACATTAAAGTCAAAAGGGACAAAACTGATAGGACACTGTTTCCTACTTTTATCATTCTTGTAAATAGGAGAATACTATATACATATTCCATAGATTACAGATGTAAATCACAGCTATCCAGGATCATGCAAATAAAATATAAGAGGCAAAGACAATAGCTCAGTGGTAATATGCAGGTGATCCACATTTACACCCAGCTCAGAGTGCGAGGTTTCAACTGATTGGTTTCGAATATTCCTTCTTCAGAAGATATATTCGTGATGAAAACGCTACTATTTCTATTATGTATGGGACATAAGGGTTAGTTCCCCATTTGTTTAATGCAGTCACAGTCCGGGTTAGCTCAGCAAAGTGAATAAAGGAGGTTGTGTATAGTGACATCATGTGCCCACAAATGCTTGTACTTGTCCCTTTGTTCAGTCACTCACTGGTGAGCTTTGGATCTGTAAATATATGCATATATATATTCTAATGCAGAAAAAAAACACAAATTTATTGATAACTCATCCTAAAAGCTTGCATTTTGATATAAGTTTTTGAAATATAAATATTTTGAAGGTTTATCTTTACCTTAGGTGCTCTTACCCAAAAGTTCTACCTTAGAAATGATGCCGTAAATATGAGAGAAAAGCAAGCTTCGTCCAAAGAGCAGATGGCTAGGGAATGGTCATGATGCTATGCCATTACCTGTTTTTTTCACAAACAGCCATGGCATGTACGTACATGTCACCCACAGCGAAAGGGTTAAAAGAACTAATATTTTATCATATCCTTTATCTGCTGTAGTACGTTAGTATGTAAGTTTTTTTTTATCTTGTATGTTGAGAAAGGAAAAGATAGAAATGGGGATAGAGATAGAGCTGGATATAGAGATTTAGCTTATTTATCCTCCTAGGAAAGATATAGAATGATGGATAGCCTATTATAATTGCTGTAGTTACATTGCGAACTTATATCAAGAGCCATATAATAAGTGACATGGGTTTGTAGTGTATAGTATTATATATATAATTACTATGTAATAGATTAATAATCATTGTTAGTGTAGTCATATAACCAAATTCATTAGTATTATTACATTCTATAACCACATTTTTCCAACCACCGAAAGACTTGTTTTGTACTCTAGACTACATGCTATTGGTCCTCGTGCAACAAGAAACATTCATGATGAAAAGAACCCCTTTTCTTCTTTCTGAACTTCATGGTTGACTGTAGCTTCATTATGCAATATAGATGTAGCAGTAGGATGTTTTTTCAAAGGGTCATTGAAAGGCCTAAGGGTGCATTGAAGCACAGTTTATAGTATTTTACAGTAGTCTGTATAGTGCTTGTCATGAGGAATATTTTACATCACAGTTAATGTTATATTGGGCATTTATTTCATCATAGTTATGTTATATTGGGCATTTATTACATCATTGTTAATGTTATTTTGAGACTTTATTTGATTATAGTTAATGTTATATTTGGTATTGATTTCATCATAGTTAATGTTATATTGGATATTTATTATATTTTACATGATTATGTTAGTCACCTCTAAACCCCCGTGACTTTCCTACAAGGTCTCTTGTTCTAGCTCAGCCAGATGTTAATGACATGACATCATCATCTACCTGTGGTAGGATGTATAGGATTTTTCTAAATGCTAGTATTATTGATAGATATGAAAGAAAACTTTATGTACTATTTGCCTAAAATTATAGTATAGGATACCATTCTTTTCCCTTCTATGACAGATATTAAATTTCATTAATTTAGGTTTGGACATTTGGACTGACACTTGTTTTCCAGCTGTCAGAGAATATAGTTACCAAACAGTGGGGTAATTGCACTATATATCTCCTACTGTTTTTGTTTTTTGTTAATGTTACAGAAGCTGTAAAGGTAATTTGCTCCAGTTTATTACCTCTAGTAATTGGTATATGAATGGGGGAAACGTGAGAAGATAATTTTGTTCATAAGTTTGATAGATGTTATGGCACTGTTCAGTTGGTGTATTGTAAATGTATCAGTCAATGAATGAATTAGATTATATATGATTTTGATTAATTATGATTTTATAGTTACATCAGTCACTGTAGCATTCTATAATTCAGTCTAGGTGCATAAGCTTATATGCCTTTTCCGTGATAGCACAATAAAACTTGATCACCTATTTCCAGTCCATTGTACCCCACATTGTTCAGTAGGATTTATAGTTGATGGTGTCCTCTTTATTTAACCCACTAGTGCCGATATACATTGAAGCCGGAAATAATAGTTTCCAGGTGGCTTCAAAATTGGCGCGCATGGCTGGCCCTCAAATCTGCCTGTGACGGAATTGGAGCACAAGCTCAGATCCAGCGTCACATTGGCAGGCCGCTCTGCAATGTTTATTTTTCCGGGTGTTACATATGTGGGATACCCATCGTAAATGGGTTAAAGTGATTGTTCATGGTACATTTATTAGTATCACGGTAGCAATGCTGGGACAGTTACCCTTTTCATATTATCAAGAACTAAAGAGTATGCTCAAAACTATTGATTCATATCCTTCCCATAACATGTATTAAAGAGTTAGCATCGGAAATACAAAAGCTTCTTTTCTGCTTGAAGATTTACACAGAAATCACAAAACAAAGAACTTTCAGAGCAGTGAAGAACAATGGTTATTAAATAAAATGCAAATAGTGCTACATTATTAATAACTATTGTATGCTTTACTAGCCTCAAGTGTAGTGAACTTATGCGAGTAATTACCAGTTACTCTTACTTTGTTCTCTTTTGGATATTAAAAATGGGAAAGTTTTTAAACATGTGTAGGTTCATCAATTATTGCTTTGTGTATTTGGATTGACTCTTCCTTTGTAAAGTTAGCTGTCAGGTGATCTTAACTATAAAAACATGAATGATATGTCTGTCTGACACTATTATAGGTTATTGTCATTGTGTTCCATGCTCTCTCTCAAGGACTAGTTATTCATATTATTACACAGATGAGAATGTTGATTTGTACTCATTAGACTGCTTATTCAAAATGCTTGAAAATGGAAGTCTGTTCGGGTTTTGAAACCATTTTCTTAGCTTTTATCTTTTTTTTTTGTGTGTGGAGTGTTTTTTTCTGCCACTATAACATGGAAAGATTTTTTTTTTTTGTCATTCATAATGTTAGGTTATTTTGTTTTTTATAGTTTCATTTCTGACATGTTAGCTAATGATCTCAAGTTTAACAATAAATTTCAGCAGTAATGTGGTTTGTCCTTCATATTTGATGAAGGGAAGGCAGTTTTGAAGACTGTACAGATTGATTCTTTTCTAATATTTACCTGAACCATAGGTAGCAGATGTTACCTTTGTGATTCCATCTGATTGTAAACTAAGAACTGGGGCTTATGAAAGATCTTCACACGCTCTGTTAATTGGAGTTATTTCTGAGAAGGAAGTATGGAACCTTGAATTAGTGGTTTTATGCAGAAATGCTGTAATGAATGAATTAGCTTCTTCTTCCAAAATGCAGTACAAGTACTATTTTACTGAAATATGAGCTGAAGATGAGCAAATTGCATTTCATAAATCCGGGACTGGGATTTTTTATTATTATTATTATTTTTATTAACTAATTTATTTATTTATTTATTTATTTTTACACATTGGATACCTCTGCAACTATTCATAATCATCAGTACAGTATGTCTGACAGTGCTTATTTACCGTCTATTTACAGTACAATACAGTTATAGATGAAAGGGATATATTGAAGAGCATTATTTTTGAGGTTGCTAATGTTTCTTTGGTTTATAGAATTATATAATTAGTAAAGGGAAGAAAGCTTTCTTACAGGATTTATGTTTTTTTAATGTAAGATCAGTGACAAGTAGATGCTGTTATAGAGTAATAGGTAAAGAGAATGGAAAAAGGATATTAGAATTTCATTAACAACCTTTTTTTTTTTCTACAGCACAATCGGTTTGTGTCTCAAGCACGCGAGAGTGAGCCAGATGTCGTTTTTGTCGGGGATTCATTAGTGGCAAATCTTCAGTCTACGGACCTGTGGGAGAAGTGGTTCGCCCCTATGCACAGCCTCAACTTCGGCATTGGTGGGGACCAGACACAGCATGTCCTCTGGCGTCTGAAAAATGGCGAGCTTGAATTCATAAGACCTAAGGTAAGACAGGTTGGTTGCAAGATTTCACTTCATAATTCATTGCCATGCTTATTGAAATGTTTAGTATTTTATTATATTTTGTCCATGAGTTTAAAAAAGCATTTCTCAAATAGCAGTGCAATGCTCACCGAGCATTAAAATCTAGTGTGCAGTAGCAATAAGATTCTTACATCATTTCGAATTCTGTGTTATATAGAAGCAAAACTGATGTTCTGGCATGTCAGAATTTTACTCTGTAATATTTAAAAGTAATAATTATTAGTAATAGAATGGCAAGTTACATATTTTGTATCATTAAAAAAAAAACACTTTCCTCTGATTGTATTATTTCTAGTGCAAAAAGCTTGTTTTTTGGGCTTGAAGGGAAAAATATAGATATTGATGATAAAGAAAAGACAAGTTACTAAGAAATTAAACTCTATTCAG
The DNA here is from genome assembly GCF_042767895.1 of Penaeus vannamei. Taxonomy (NCBI): domain Eukaryota; kingdom Metazoa; phylum Arthropoda; class Malacostraca; order Decapoda; family Penaeidae; genus Penaeus; species Penaeus vannamei. The sequence goes on from NC_091550.1 coordinate 7,121,636, forward strand.
AATGAGGGACGATTAGTAGCCATTTAAAATCAAGCCTGAAAGTAATCATACAGCAAAATTTATTAAAATGTGAAAAGGTAGAAAACTATTGCAGACTTTCTTGTATCTCTTTCAGCTGATAGATGATCTATAATTCAAAGCATAATGTATAACTGTTTTTATTTCATAGTGAGATATTCCCAACAAAGAAAGCACATGTTATGACAGTTTTGTGAACTTTAGAAAACATTATTTCTTGCACTTCTTTTGGGTAATTGGTTTAAAGATAGCATACACAGTGAAGTCTAGATAATTTTTTAATCTTCCTTATGAACAACAACAAAATGATAGCTAAGATAAAGATGAAAATAATAATCTTTAAGGCTTACTGTTTGTTTTTAGTGAAATGTCTCTTCAGGAAGTGTTGGGATTTGGATGTGTAAACGGCATTAGTCAAAATTCAGTGTAAAGTCAATCTGAAATAAGTTTACGTGAAAGAGAGGATGAAGAGACGAAAAAGGAAAAAAGCCTGGCTTTTTCAGATTTATAAAGGTTCTGGAAAAGAAATAAGGGGCTGTATATTCGCCTCTGTCACTGCATTACCAATACAGAGTCAGCTTGAAATTTTCCTAAATGAATTTCAAGTCCCCTACATGATCAACCTTCATGTATTTTATTAACTTTCTTGTAACGTCAAGCTATATTTGGGCTCAGGTAGCATTTATGCATTTAAGGTATCGGTATTAAAACCTTTTACAAATTCCCATTTTCTTATATCCATTACAGGCTGTTGTGGTCTTAGTTGGTACAAATAACCATGGGCATTCTGCTCAAGAAGTTGCAGGTGGCATCACAGAAATTTGTCACACAATACGAGATAAGCAGCCTAAATCATATATTATCGTTTTGGTAAGTAAATGGGTATTGTTAGTGTTGTCTTCTTTCTTTGCTCTTCTTTATTTGTTTTTGTTCTTCATTTTTCTTTCATTTCATATCTCCTCTTATTCTCCTCTCTTCTTCCCATATTCCTATTGCCTCTTACTCTCCTCTCATCTTCCTATCCCCTCCTTCTCTCCTCTCATCTTCTCATCTCCCTCCTATTCTTATTGTCCTCAAATCTTCTTATCTCCCTCCCCCTCTTACTCTCCTCTCATCTTCTCATCTTTCTACCCCCTCCTCTCCCCTCATTTCCTCTCCCCCCTCTTCTCCTCTTTCCTTCTCATCTTCCTCCTAATCTTATTCTCCTCTCATCTTCTTATCTCTCTCCCTACCTCTCTTACTCTCCTCTCATCTTTTCATCTTCCTATTCCTTCCTATTCTCCTCTCATCTTCTCATCTTCCTACCCCCTCCTCTCCTCTCATCTCCCTATCCCCTCCTATTCTCCTCTCATGATCTCATCTGCCTCCTATTCTTATTCTCCTCTCATCTTCTCATCTTCCTATCCCCTCCAACTTTCCTCCCTTCTTCTCATCTTCCTATCCCCTCCTCTCCTCTCATCTTCTCATCACCTTCTCCATCTTCTTCTCATCTCATCTCATTCTTCCCCTTCTTCCTCTCTGTAGCATTTTATGTGGGTGTTATTATTATTATTATTATTTATTTATTTTTATTTTATTTTTTTCATTCTAATTTCTAGTATCTTCAGTTTCTTTTCTCCTTAAAAGAAATTTATATGTAGTTGATTGATGTTATTCTTTTATTTACATCAAGATTTGAGTAAAATTTCCAATGTGAGTGATACTATATATGTACAGTGAGTTGAGAAACATTGGAAAGCATTCACCCGAGCCCGGCTTGTATTTTCTTATTCAGACATTACTTCCACGGGGAGAAAAACCCAACCCCTTGCGCGAGAAGAATAGGCAGATCAACGAGCTAATGAAGGAGGCAGTGCGGGACATTGATTTATGTCAGGTAAGGGAACTATTAGATTATTTGATGTACTCTATACATGTATTATTCTATATCCCTCTAACTACTCATTAGCTTTTGCAGACTTGAGGAATACTTATTGATAAAGTCTAGGCTAATGTATGGTTGTGTTATTTATGGGAGTACATCCTAATATACGATTTAATGCATTGATTATGAACCCAAGCTTTAAGTATTTTTGTCTTGTCCTATAGGTGGTAAACATCGATCGAGACTTGGTCATGCAGGATGGGAGTATAGATCACCGTGATATGTATGACTATTTGCACTTAACTTGGCAAGGTTATCGCCGTGCTTTTGAGCCAGTCTTCGAGTTGTTAACACAGCTGCTGCATGAGAACGACAAGGTGATTTTGAATGATGCAACGCTGGCATCGCCTGCATCCGACAACCCCCCTTCGGACAACCCAAGTCCCTGTGCTGAGTAGCCTCCCTGAACTTCGAAAAAATATGCACAGCTCACTATCACGACCACTCTGGCAGCAGATAGTCTCAACCATGACACCATGTGCTTGTGACACCCCGGACCAACATTTTGTGCTCGCGTGGAAACACTTATCAACACTTGGAGAGGAAATAACTTGAGATTTTGAAGTCCATTACCCTAAAGATCGTATGTAACATCTTGTCCAGGGCGCTGTTGAAGCAAGCATCTTGTATGACACAGTTGGTGAAACTGAAGGTTGGAATTCAAATATAAACAGCCATTTTCTAGCCATATTTCTTCTGTAGTTATCTTGTGGATTCATATTATTTATTTGAAACTTAGCCTTGTATTCTTACTACCTCAGACCATCTTGCATGACTCAGAGTGATTTGACATCTCTCTCAATCAGCTTCTCTTTAAAATACAGTGTACGAATACAGTGTATGGTTGCATCCTATAATTTTATACTAAACCTAAAGACCACTGAAGAAATATATATTTAGTAGTACAATGTTTCATTCCATATTTGTGCAAAATGAGTAAATGGTTGTTTTATATAAAAGAAAACATACAGCTCCCCACACATGTGGGAAAGATATGGAAACCAGTGATACAATATTTTTTAGTTGGGAGCAATTCATTATTTTACTTGATATCATAATTAGATAGTATGATGTTCTTTAATAATGATTATGATTAATTTTTTCAAAGAACTAATCACCTTTTTATCAGTTCTATTGATTTTCTAAGAAAGTTTATTTTACTCTAAGTGTAACACTATTTTAAGGAGGACTGTTAACACTGACCTATATCAAGAAAAACCTGGCAAGATTTCGTTATATTTCAGCTTTTTTATGGACTTGGGAAAGAAAATTAAAGGGATGGACATAAGTAACATCACTGAACATGATAGTGTACGCTTTTAAGTGTGACAGTTGAAATCTTACCATTCACAAGGGCTTGCATAGTCCTGACTGCAGTCAGCAGGCAAATACCTTTAAATGAACAATGCATTCCTATGAACCAAAGTCTAGAACAGAGGGACTTGCTAAGCCTGTTCTTGTGATAATTTTAAGTGATCGTATTTTCAGTATATAAAATCTTTTGTTACTGATAATGTTAAGTTGTACATCTGCACTTTTCTTTTTAGTTGTAAATGCACATGCAAATTGTTTGGAAAGTACAGTAAATTTCAGTATGGTTTTGGTGCACCCAAAGCAATAGGAGTGTTGCTGATTGTAATATTTTGTCAGCTATTTATAGGCATTGGTACAAATAAGCAAATGTGCATTTGCATTATCTTCTATACTCATTATTTATATATTTTCAGTAATACGTTTTGGCAGATAGGGCATAATATATGTATCCATTGAGGGTGCTGAGTCTAGTCCCAGTGATTTTTTTTTCTTTTTTAGATTGGATCATATATATATTTAAATGACATGGTACCCTGTGATCAGTGTTGGAGGCCTTTGAGCTGTCCATCATGCTGCATTCAGAAATATCTACTTTTGTGCTACTACTTGTAGCCTTGCAACATAGCCAGTTTTGAGTGTATGCTTTGGAACACAATAAAAGATTCGTTTTGCATTTCTTGCTGAATCAGGTCATTTTGGTTTCATGACTTTATACAAGAAAAATATATATTTCCGATTTTGAGAACTGATGATACTCCCATGCTGCCCAACATAAATTCTTTTTTTCTTTTTTTATAGATTTATTATTGGTTGTGGAGCAATCACTGCAAAGGTTGCAAAATATACGACTTCATTATTAGGCAGAAAAAAAGATTTGCTTCTTTGAAATGGTCTATCTTCACTGCTGGATCAGGCAAAGCTTTTGTTACAATTCATCCTAGTTTGCTTAATCTTTTTACTCTAAAGAAAGCTAACCAAACTAGTGTAATGACAGACAAGCACATAAAGGTAGCTATGCATGATGCTACCAATCCTGTCAGCCTGGATTTTGGATTGGGTGCCTTTTTCCTCAACTTTCCACCTTTGTACTAATAGTTGCATACAGTGACATTGCAGCACCAAAGAATGTTTGACATGAGTAAGAATCATTGCCAGTAATGGTCTTAGAACTGGAAGATTGATATAGTTTGAGTAGTTCTATTATGGATAGATTTAAATTTTTGCTGAAGTTAAAAAAGTTAGTTTGTGAGTTTAGAATGTGAGTATTTGAATTAGGCTGTATGTAACTCAGTGGAATGGGTCATTTTATTTCCCGCTTTGGACATCGATGCAAAAATATGTTCAAGTGAGCTTCCCTTTGCTTATATGATGAATCTCATAAGCTTATCACTGTCCAGCTTTGGGCATTTCCAGGATATAGTTTATCCATGTGTCATGCTTTCCACATATTTAAGCTTATTGCAAGTAGTGATTGTGTACAGTTATTCACTATTGTCTTGGCAAAAGAGTGTAAAGTTCTTAATGAAGGTGATCCCTGGATTTGCTCATTTGGCATACGACAAGTCAGTTTCATTCATTAGAACTTCGAGCAAATGGATTGATTTCATGTTCCACAAGGTCATCCTATTTCTAAGGTACTTCATAAGCAACTAAAACTTTGAGAGAAAAAGGTCTCAAAGTGGTTATACACCAAAGAATTCTTGTAGGTCATGGCTAAAAACAAAGACTTGAATATTTGGTTGTTGGCTAATACAAAAAGGCACCTAATATGAAGTTTTCCCAGTTGTATAAATGACAGTATGATTGCTGTTAGATTATATTTTTTGTAAAAATGTGTACCATAGGAATGGGAGGAAATGCCTAGTTGAATATTGCCTTTTAATTCAAGAAAATGTTTGGGCTTCTGTTATAACAGAATGGATGCTATTGCTGTTTTCTTTAGTTATATAAAGAATTTATCAAATTGGTAAAAATGTAATACTTATTGTATTTTCTTGTTGGCGGTTCTGCAGTTATATTTCCTTTTGCAGTTCACAGCAAATTTAGGGCCTCTGCATTATTACATAGATCATCACAATGATGTTAATTGTACCCCCACACAAATAGTAACACCACTGATATGGAAATCTGCTGCAGCTATGTGTGTGAAGCATAGTGGTCCAATGTACGTGTGCCTGGGTCAGAGTAATGCCTTTTTAAATGTATTTCTCTGTGATATGAGGAACCTTTTAAACTGGTGGCAATGTGGCAGCTCTTGGTGGCTAAGGCTATCGTGCACCTGTCTGTTTCATGTATGATTAAATTATGATAAAGTTTGTTTTTGTTTTCCTGCTCCATGTGGTAAGGATACAAAGTTTTCAGGGTATACAATTATAATAGAGACTGTATTTACCTTTTTTATGCATATGCTATATAGTACTGACCAGGGGATTTTTATTTTAATCAATTTTGATATGATTGGGGTTGTACTTCCTTTCAACATTTTAAAAAGTACACATAAGAAATTTAAAATACCACATTTCAGAATTTTAAGTATAAATCCAGTGTAAAGTATTATTGAAACCATTATACGAAATCACGGGAGTGACAGCCATAAACTTTATTACACAATATACAAAGCTTTTCCTGTTAACGCATAGAAAACTAACGAAAGGAGTGAACAAGACAGAAGACAACAAAATATGCGAGATCCTCTTTTTATTACTTCTTTACACTTACGCGGTCACCCACTTCATTCATTACAGGAGGAGGAAAACAACGAACGTGTTACTGTGAGTAGCTGCAGGCGCGGTAGTCGGCATTTGCAGCTCAGGTTTTACTTTACTCTAATTTGTCTCGTTAAGCTGTTAGCGTGTTAGCTTTAATGCAATAAAGATTATGATTACATGTGTCTCTGGGTGTATTTGTGAAGCCTAAGAAGAGGGAAAATATGTCATCTTATACATAAACATTTTTTATTTAAATGTGACTGTGAGCGCATACTTACTGTATATAAATACCCATTGTTTTCAAGTCGTGTGTGTATGCTCGTGTTGTGCGAGTTGGTGTATGGAAATGCATGTATGGATACCTACAAACACACACACACACACACACACACACACACACACACACACACACACACACACACACACACACACACACACACATATATATATATATATATATATATATATATATATATATATATATATATATATATATATATATATATATATGACACGTTTACACACACACACGTGTGTGTGATATATGAATGAATATGTATGTGTGTGTGCATGCGTGGTAGTGTGTTCTCACGTATGTGTTTATATACATATATTCATTTATGCTTCCCGTCTGTATTTTTAGCGTTCCGGCTGAAGTCGTTCTCCTGGGAGTGTCACGTTCCAGCGCATAGGCGGATGAACGTCATGCATTTGCTTGGGTAGATTCACTGTTAGAAAACGTTCGATGTTGAGTTCTGTTACGTGCATATTTATACACGCGAAAGTTTTCCTTGTCAATGTAGATATACGTGGATGTTCTTTCGTTTAGTGTTGTTTTTTTAATATATTCGTCGTGGTGAGGTTAAAATACGTCCATTACGTGTGAACTGGGATACGGGTCCCAGAAGTTGAAGACGTTATTTTCTATCCCTCGCGTTTTACCAAAATGTTTCGTATTTCTGAGTGGGATCAGAACACGACAAGAATCGATTACAGAAGTTTTATTTTTTGCTGTCGGAATACTTCCTGTTCTGTAAAGCAGTAAAAGACTTATTTTTTGTACATTATGCTCATTCTTCGTAAGATAAAGTTCTGTAAGTCAAGGAAATGGAAGTATAGGAGATACAGCCAGAACTGCTTGTGCGTTGAGAGACTAGGAATTCGGTAAATATTCTTTGCTGCAACTTTCAGAGACGTAACTTTACATATCCAAAGTATCGTAACTTCCGTACATATTTCTTGATATTTAGGTTATTTCACTTGGGTTTTTAGTTAGTTTTAAAAACTGGTTTATTATACTAAGCTTTCCCGCATACAATTTTAGCCCACCGGGGACTGTAGATAAGGAGGTTTTGCTATTTTTTTCAGTTTAGTGAAAATATATAAAGGTCTCGTTTGACACACAGTCCATGAGGAGTATACAAATATAAACTGGCATTCATTTCATTATATAAAGAATGCATATATGCTTATAATTATATCAGGTAGCCAACCAAAGAAATTCCATAGTTTAAAGCCCACTGTACAGGTGTGAGCTGTATTTAAAACAGATCCCAAATCAATTAGAAAAATTATAGATTCTTTTTATATGTGCTTCTCCAGCGCACTAATTCATTTTGTTAAACCATTACTTGTATCTACAATTAATACTATTATCTGGGGTTTGGCGAATGCTAGTGAACGGAACCCTAAAGTCACGTTTATTTAGGTCACCTACGCCTAGCGACCGATAGCGGGACCTTGGTAAGTACTTCCGCCACTAGATGTCTCTCCATACATCCTGTTCGGCTGCATTATGTGTCATTATAGTTTTTTCTCGATTTTATCAGGTGAAGATTAATTCCCTTGAGAAATCTGACGTCCCATAACAATTATGGATGGTTAAAAAAGGGGGGATTTTATGCAGAGTTGCAAATAAGCAAACGTATGAGGGACGAGAGAGAGAGAGACAGACAGACAGACAGACAGACAGACAGACAGAGACAGAGACAGACAGACAGAGAGCAGAGCCCGAAAACAGATCAAAAGAGAGAGAGAGAGAGAGAGAGAGAGAGAGAGAGAGAGAGAGAGAGAGAGAGAGCAGAGCCCGAAAAAAAAGCGAGAGAGAGAAAACAGAGCCAGAAAGAAAACGAGAGAAAACAGAGACAGGCAGAGAACAGAGCCAATA
>NC_091550.1:7142266-7147266 GCF_042767895.1 Penaeus vannamei
AGAAAGGAACAGTTGAAGTATTAATATAGATCGATTGATGAAGCGTAAATGCAGATAGATAGGCCTATGCTCAGATAGATGTAGAGAGACACATAATGATAGAAATATACGTAGATTCACAGGAAGACACACATATACATAACATGATGTAACCAAGATCGAAAAATAAATATATATATAATTTGATGATGATATTGAATCGCACGCAGCCATGGAGACAGACATACAGACAAACAGACACATCAATAATGCATTCTTAAACATAACCAGAGTATCAGAACCATAAATATAAATGCCTCCGATATGACAGACAGAGAGACAAACAGGCAGACAGACAGAGAAACAGACAGAGAGCTAGACAGGCAGATAGACAAGCTGACAGACAAACAGACAGGCAGGCAGACAGACAAACAGACAGGCAGGCAGATAGACAGATACAGATAGACAAGCAGATAGACAAACAAACAGACAGATATGTAGACAGACAAACAGACAGGCTGACAAACAGACAGACAGACAAACAGACAGACAGACAGACAGACAAAACTCCCGAACTTCGAAATTCGTCGCAGCATTGCCAGTTCGACCTTCACACCGCTCGGTACATGAACTTGGAGCGCGCGTGGAGAGGGCGGGTAGCTCCTCCCTTTTGAAATTCTTGTAGCTATAAAACACTTATAGGAGATTTTAACATCTTGCAAAATTTTGGGCGAATGCTCTTCGAAAAGCTGATTCCTTGTTAGTGATTTGTCGTTCGAGGTAAGGATGTGGCAACGTTGGGATTTGGATGCGTGTGTGTATTGTGTATGTGTGTGTGTGTGTGTGTGTGTGTGTGTGTGTGTGTGTGTGTGTGTGTGTGTGTGTGCGCGCGTTTGTGTGTGTGTTTAACAGCCCGCAACTCTGTCTCCAAGTTGCTTTTCTCTCTCATTCATTATCATGTATTTTAACTCGATACGTCGACCGTTAAACTTACCAAGACAGACATGTCAACAGCGCACAAGCTTCAAATAAAAAAGGTGATTTTTGTATAGATATATGTACAGAAGAAAGGTGAATGAACACGCACGTAGACAAGAATGCACGCAGGCATATCAACAAGCACACCCATGCAAGAAGGGTTACTGGGTCAGGTACTGCTTGCATGCAGGTGTTAGAAAACAAAATCTCTTCAATGCTTTGCCTGTGTGAAATCGTTCCGTGCATTTGCACACCTTTCTAGGGCGCTCGTATGTATATGCACAGACAGACTCGTGCAAACACACATGTGCGCACACACGCACACACACACGCACACACACACACACACACACACACACACACACACACACACACACGCACACACACACGCACACACACACACACACACACACACACACACACACACACACACACACACACACACACACACACACACACACACACATAAACACACGCGCGCGCACGCACACACACAAACACGCGCGCACACACACACACACAGACACACACATACACACACATACTCACATATCTAAATCTATTTCTATATCTATTTATCTCCCCATAGAGAGATAGACAGGCAATAAGTTAGAGAAGTAACAGGTAGACCAATTTGTGTGCATATGAGTGCGCGAGCAATTAGGTACTTTGAACTAGATGAATATACCTATTCAGTGCTCTCCCTCTCACTCCCTCCCTCTCTCCCTCACACTTGTTTACTCCGCCTCCAATTTTCCCTCCTTCCCTCACACCTGCCTCCTTTCCTCCCCCCTCCCTCCTTTCCTCTCTCCCCTCCTCCCTCCCTTCCCCTTCCCACCTTCCCTCCCTCCCTCACACCTGTCTCCCTTCATCCCTCCCATCCCCCCTCCCTCCACTCCCTCCCTCCTTCCTCCTTTCCTCCCTTCATCCCTCCTTCCCCCTCCCTCCCTCCCTCCCTCCCTGCCATCTTCCCTCCCTCCCTCCCTTCCCTCCTTCACATATGTTTCCCTTCATCCTTCCAATCCCCCCACCCTCCTTCCCTCCCTTCCTTCCTCCTTTCCTCCCTCCCTCCCCCTCCCTCCTTTCCTCCCTCCCTCCCTCCTTCCCATCTTCCCTCCCTCACATATGTTTCCCTTCATCCCTCCCATCCCCCCACCCTCCTTCCCTCCCTCCTTCCCTCCCTCCCACCCTCCACTCCCTCCCTCCCCCCCTCCCTCCCTTCCCTTCCCTCCCTCACACCTGCCTCACACTGGCTTCCCCATCTCCCATCACTCCCTTATTGATCAGCTGTGCAAAGCGGGAGGTGTGCTGCCTCTATCTTCTGACCTAACCTTGACCTTGTGTTTGCCCCTCTGAGGAGTACGATTACGTGTGTTCGCTTAGGTCTGCTTTTTGTGCCTCCCCCTCCTTCCTCCTTCTCTGCCCTCTGCTTCGTGTCTGTTTGTCTTTGTGTGTGTGTTTGTTTGTGTGTGTGTTTCTTTGTCTCTGTTTATCTATGTATTTGGCTGTATTTGTAGCTGTCTCTCTGTCTGTCTTTGTCTGTCTGTCTGTTTCTCTCTCTCTCTCTCTCTCTCTCTCTTTATCTATCTATCTATCTCTATCTTCCTCTCTCTCTCTTTTCCTCGACTTTTTTTCCCTACCTGTATTTTTGTCTGTCTCTGATTCTTTGTCTGTGTGTGTGTGCCTATCTTTGTTTATGTCACTGTTTTTGTTTTTGTGTTTATCTCTGTGTCGGTCTGCCTATCTCTCCCCCACTCTATCTCTCTCTTTCTCTCTCTCTCTCTCATACACTCACTCTCTCTCTTTCTCTCTCTCTCATACACTCACTCTCTCTCTTTCTCTTTCTCTCTCTCTCTTTATCTCTCTCTCTCTGTCTCTCATTCCTTCTCTCTCTCTCTCTCTCTCTCTCTCTCTCTCTCTTTCTCATCCATATTGCCCCGACCCCAATTACTTCTTTTTCCCCCCAATATCAATTTTATTTACCTCCCTTTTCCTTCCCATCTACCCTGTGCTCTGTCTTCCCCTAACTCCTATTTATTTTCCCCTAAATTCTACTCTTTCCCCCGATTTTCTCCCCGCCCCTCCCGAAATTTATTCTTTTTCTATCTTTCTTTACCCTCTTTTTGTCTCCTTTTCGGAATTTCCACTTCCTCTCTCCCTTCCCTCATTTTTTTCTAATCGATCTTTCTCCTCTTTCGCTCTCCTTTCTCTTCACTTCCTCTCCTCTTTTCTCTCTTTCTCCTTAAACCTTCCTCTTCTGTTCTTTCTCTCCTCCTTTCTCCCTTTCTCCGTAAACCTTCTTCTTCTTTTCTTCTTCTCATTCTATCTCCCTCTCTCCTTAAACCTTCCTCCTCTTCTATCTCCCTTTCTCCTTAAGCCTTCCTCTTCTTCTATCTCCCTTTCTCCTTAAACCTTCCTCTCTTCCTTTCTCCCTAAACGGGCTTCCTCTTCTATTCTCCCTTCTCCCTCTCTTCCGTAAACGAAACGACCCTCCTCGTATGATCTCTCTCTCTGTTTCTCTTTATTTACCCTCCCCTTCCTAAATAACCCTCTTTCTCTATTCACTCTCTCCCTTCCCTCCCTCCCTTCCTTCAGAAACAGCATTCCTCCATTGTTCTTCCTTTCTCCCTAAACAGCCTTCTTCCTCTGTTCTCTCCCTTCCCCCTTTTTTACACCTAAACGACGCTCCTCCTATACTCACCCTTCCCTTCCTTCCTCCTCCATTCTCTCCCTTTTCCCTCCCTTCCGAAACAACTCTCGCCCATTGTTCTCCCAATCTGTCTCCCTAAATAACCTCTTCCATTGTTTATCCCTCCTCTCCCTCCCTCCCTAATTGACTCTCATCCTATATTCTCCCTTCCCTTCCCTTTCTCCCTAAACGACCTTTTTCTCCTGTTATCCTTTTCCCTTTTTATCTCAGACGACCTTCCACCCACACCCCAATCCCTCCTTTCTTTTCTCTTCTGCCTACGTTCTTTCTTTTCTTTTCATTTCTTTTCTTTTCTTTTTTTCCGCCTACATACCAATCCATCTTATTATGCCATCCTTTATTTCTGTCGCCTATTTCTATTTTCTTCCTCAGTCTCATTCACTCATTCTCTTTTTTATATTTATTCTTGCACTCCTCTATTTTTTTTTTTTTTTATTGTCTTTAACACAGCTTTTGCTATCTGCTTTCTCTACCTTTCGTTTTATTATTTTCTCTCTACTTATCCATCCACGCATCTTTTTTTTGTAGGTCTACTTACATGTGTCACTGAGTCAAATAAAATCAGTATATTAGTTAAACCATCTATCTGTTAATTAATTTATTTATCAACCAGTCAGTTCATCTATCTATCGATTTCTCCATTGAATTATCAAACCCATCTCTCTCTATCTTTATTTTACCGTCAGTCCATCTATCTGTCAGTCTTTCGATCCTAAATATCCACTTATGTCTGCCTTTTGTGCCTCCCTCCCTCCCTCCTTCCTTCCCTCTCTCCCTCCCTCCCTCCTTTCCTCCCTCCCTCCCTCCCTGCTTTACTCGCTCCTTTCCTCCCTCCCTCCCTCCCTCCCACCTTCCCATCTTCCCTCCCTCCCTTCATCCTTGATAATACGTATTTATACACGTAAATACATATAAGTAAACAAAAAATACCCACACTAGTCTTACCGTTAGAGGTTGTGAACCGAAACGAAAGTGAAATTCGATATAATGACCTCGTTTTCACAAAGTACCATAGATCAGTTTTCATTCTCGTCTGCTTATTGTAACGAGAGCCTCTTCTTCGATAAACAGGTACTATTGTTTTTTTTGTTTTTTTTTTTCTTATTTTATTATTATTATTATTATTATTATTATTATTATTATTTTTTTTTTTTTTTTTTTACCTCAGATGCTTGTTAATTAAATTCAGGTGTTCTTATTATGTTGTATACTTGGCTTGTTGTTATGAAATGAGGTGGAATTAGGTCAGCGCTAAATGAGGAAGGTAATATATAAGGCTTTCATAAACACGTAGGTTCATATTGTAGAAAATGTATGTGTGTGTGAGTGTGTG
>NC_091550.1:7152266-7154766 GCF_042767895.1 Penaeus vannamei
AGAGTAGGCATTTTCTGAGGAGGTTGCATCCTGTTTTCTCACTTTCTTGAGACCTTGCTGAGGCATGGCTGGCTCTGGGAGGGATTTTCTGGGATTTATGGCGGGGAATAACCCATCTTCCCACTTTTAGGATGTTGAAGTGAAGCCCAAGGACTATCAGTTTGGGGAAATGTTCATGTTTTCACAGATGTCTTCTCATCTTTCTTGCTCTGTGGTGATTTCTTGGGGTCTGAATTTCCCATTGATGGCGGGCTGCTTATTTTGTGATGGTGAATTTTGACATACGTTGAAGGATGGCCGTCACGTAGTGTTAATTTTACATTATGAGGAGTGTTCTTTGTGTCCGAGGTGCTAATCTGTGCATATTGTTGTGAAAGTGTCTCCAGTGAAAAATAGTGAATTGTGCAAATATCCATTCAAAATTTTGGTGCGTAAATATACTATAATGTTCATTAGTGAGAATTCAATATACTACAATATGGAAATGTTTAGATTGATGTGATGTTTTGGAAAGAGAAAGAATGATAGAGAAAACTGAAACGTGAAATTCTATTGTGTTCTACTCTATATTTTACACTTGCTGGTGAAGAATATTATTGTGATGATGATCGTAAGGTGACCGTCTAAGTTGTCATTTAAAAATTTGGATGAATGAGTACAAAACACCCACATGTTTGCCACAGGCTTATGTGCCTTTGGTTGCATCTCCGTGCCTGTTGGTAGTCCAGTATAAGCTAGCACACTATGTACATTCTGGCAAGATAGATCGTCCTCGGCAGTTTATCATGAAATAAGCAATCAGTCCAGTCTCTCTTGCCAGAATATACCTGAAGGAGATTTATTGGTCTTTGCCGGAGCTTAAAGTACGAAGACTGGTTGACTACCAATTACTGTGTCTTGATCAGGTTGGACTTGTTAATGTAGGCCTCTCATCATAGATCATAGCAAGTTTTGAGTGATTATGAATGACGTACAGGCTATAGAGATTTGAGTAAAAAGTCCCAGTTTGAAAGTCTGTGTTATACACATTTACTAACTTTTCAATACCATAATGTTCAAGATATTTGGAAAATATTATATATATATTTTTTTAGTAGAGTTAGTCCTTTAAATATAGAGAATTTAATTGACAATTTTATATTTCATGGGAATTAGGTCGACAGGTTTGAATTTAGAATTGATTTTTATTTTTTTTCTGTTTTCAGCTTCCAAGAATAAGTGAATGATATTTCGAAGTATTGCCAGAAGGAGAGAAAGGATATGAAGCGAACTGAAGCCTAATAGGTAGTTTTCCCCTCAGACATGTTTAATTTCCTGGTAATTCTTGATGAGACAGTCATAGATGTATTTCAGGAGAAAATGTTTTTCCTATTGCTTGTTATATTCATGCTGCACCTGTAGTATTGCAGAACAAGGTTGTTCATAGTTTTGAATTCACCATGATGAAACTGCTTTTTCATAAATTGTCATATATCCTGAACTATGCCAAAGCACATTTTGGGAAAAGAATATAGTCTGCAGTGATGGAATATGAAAGCAGCTAAATAAAGCCTGTTACCTTCATATTTTCCGAGATAAAGGCCTACTTCCAACCCGAGCCTGTTATTAGAAACTTTTCCAAGATTTGAAATCATATGTTATGGTTCAGATAGTTTTATTTCATGTACCTTGGAAACAGCATCTTCTCTGCATACCTATGATGGTCTCTTTAAGAGGAAGCCTTTTTCTTTTGAGAAATTGTTTGCAATATGAGATATGAGAATGACTTTAGTATAAATGCTCAAGAATACAAAGAAGATTAGGAAAGGAGTTCTGTTCTTTGAATATCCTGTTCACTTAATGCTTACTGACCCTTGATTTCATATATGTTTGTAGCCAGAGTACCTACAAAATCTTCCAAATTTCTCTATAGATTAACTCCATATTCCTTCTGTGTGGAATGTATAACCAAATAATTGTGCTAGAAAATACTGTTTTCTTTTAGCGGGATGATAGGGAAGTGAACATGCCCGTCGACTATAATTTACTTTTACTTTATTGGGGCTGTACCATAATGTCAGTCACTACTATATATCATGCATATCCTTAGGTATTATTGTTTTTTTGCAGATATCATATGTATCTTCCATATACTTTCTATAGATTTGCCAAAACTGATCCCAATACTCTATAGTGTTAACTCTGGTCAACAATTTGCCATTACTGATATATATTTTTGTTTGTTTTACCTTGAATCTAAAAGTAAAAAGCTACTCATTTTAATGTTAGAAACAAGGGGTAGTTTTAGACAAAATGTTATTGGATAAAAAAGGGTAGTTATATGGTCTGAATTAAAGGACAGTAGTATATATATATATATATATATATATATATATATATATATATATATATATATATATATATATACATATACACACACATGTATATGTATATGTATGTATGTATGTATGTATATGTATACCATTTTTATTCAGTAGCCACCTCTCTGTTTTAGGATTTA
>NC_091550.1:7167266-7184766 GCF_042767895.1 Penaeus vannamei
TTTACACTTAATGTAAAGATCTGGGAAAGATTTTTTTTTAAGTGTGTGGTAATTGCAGGGGAATTTCTTATTTTTTGATGTTCAAGTTTTACAATGGCAATAGGGTTATTGCAAAATCCTGAAATGATGCAATAGCCTACTTGTATAACAAGAGAATGTTTATATAAAAGCTTACCCATTATTTATTTCTCTAAATTCTTGTGTTTGAGATGCAAAGTTAATCAGATTGAAACAGTGTGATAATACTTTTGTTAACCTTTACAGGACCATCCCTGGAGGCAGGTGGCTGCGTGTGGTGTGTGGCCTGTGGATGAGGACCATCATGTCCGGTGCCAGGAAGAGGGTAAGCGTAACTCGCCTTCAGGAGACGCTGAAGTATTTGAAGTATTGCATTTTCCCATACCTTTTAGTGTATTGTTTTTACTCAGCTGTTTTAGTCAGTTTACTGTTATTACTGTTATTATTATTTTTTTATCTAGAACATTAGGTCTAGAATCACAATATGATTTCTTGCATTTTTCTATTAGTAGTTGAGAGATAGTGCCATGTTATTTTTCTACATGTTATGATATCTTTGATGTATTTGTATTCTGTGGCTGTAGATATATATTTTGATGTTCTTATAGTGTTGTTTTATTTATTTATTTCACTTTTTTAGTGGTTTAGTTATCGTGATGAATGGATTCTATAAATGCAAAAAGTTACAAGATTTATAAGAAATGATAATGCCCAAATCACAAGAAACATTTGAAAGAATTGGATCAGATATGAGAAACATTTTGACTGTGATAGAGAAGCTTAAAGAAATGTTCTCATACTTCATTATTCATCACAATTCTGTAAACATTTAACTAGTATTTAGAAATCAGCAATAAGTGAAATAGAATATAGAAAAAGATGAGTGGATTATGTGGAGGTTAAGCTGTTATTAACTGATATGATTATTGGATTTATAACACTAATACAAAATGATTTTATGATAGTTATCTAGTTCATGATACAGATTAGCTATATTTAGCCTTAGACAAATAATGAAATTTGGTTAAATTTATTGATTAGAAAATCAATCCTATTTATCGCTCTTAAGATTTTCATTTCACAGTTGTGCCACTTTATATACAGAAAGTACTATGGTGTCGTATAATGGCACAAAGGCAGATTTACAGAATTAGATAAACTGGTCGGACAGTAAATGAAACAGCAAAGTTACAAGTAGGATAAAACACTAGTAATATAAAAGTTACTTAAAACACCTGTGGTATATAATGATATGTGATGTCTGGATTTGAAAAAGTTAGGAAAATTAAGAGATAGTAGTTAATGACATAACATGTATGCGATGTCCATTGTGATTTTAGTTGACTAATGGCATTTACATAGATGACTGAACAAGTACTTAGTCACCAAGGAGTCAATTGCTCGTCTTACTTGTCTCCACTATTTACCCTTTTTTCTTTGATTTTTATTAAGAGTTATAAAAAGAAAAAAAATATAGATAGAATATAAAATTGCCATCATTATTTTGATAACATTTTGATAATGAGCACAGTATCATTCTTAACCCCTATGATTTGGGTGACATGACCATGCCTTCATGGAAAAAATTAGGTCGAGGGCCAGGTGATGTGAACTTGCTGTCACGAATGAAGGCCAGGGTGATTGAACAGACTCACCATGAGTGCATAAACCTCTTGGAGTGTGATTAGACTCAGTTGGTGTTTAGAAGGGAGTTTATGTGTTATTCCCATTGATGAATGAGTGTGGAATGTAATGTGCGTAAGCTATGACTGGAAAAATGATGGCTCCAGGGATGATGCTATTTCCATGCTCAGCATCCATATGGATAAAGCAAATCAAAAGACAAATATTGACATTGGAAAATGGCAAAAAAAAAAAGTCTTGTCACCACTCACAAGTGTTTGTACATGCCTAGGATTGTAGCCACTTGTGCAACCCATTGCCCTTGTTTTTGGAGATGTGATTGCCATGATGTAACTTGATCCAATGGGTTAATAGCAATATTAATAAAAAAGACCCTGAAAATTTGAGAAATGTGAAAACCAGGTGAAGTCTTGCCAGGCATACAAATTAACCCCTTGGTGGTTGAGCACTTGTGGAGCCATCTGTGTGCAATAAGATTCACAGTGGACAGTATATGTACCTTTGTACAAAGGGTTAGATAGAATACGATAAAGTCCCAAACACCCTATCAAAGAAATTAACTCATTTTGGGTTAGGTTATATAACAGTTAATTTGTGACTTATGATACCAAGATTAGGTTTGGCATTTGGCAGAGTTTTTTAATCCATTTTTATTTTCTGTTTGAAAGGTATATTTATACAATTACATTTTTTACGCACTGCAATATAATCACTTTCGAAATATTCGGTTTTAAACTTTCAATGTGTTGATATGCACAGAAGCAATATGCAATTAGTAAGTCCTTCAGAAAGTATGAATTTCTTGAAGTAATAAGAATGTACTTTTTAAGCTCTGAGCAGTATTTTATGGTTAGGCCTAACACACATCTATAGGTTTTACTTTTGTCAGTAAATATTTTCTTTTATTTTGTTTATGTAATATCATTGGCTAGTAACAATGGGATATACTTCCACATATGGTCTAGGACAATCTTCACTCAAATCATGACATGTAGGTATACTGTGAAACAGGCTAAAATTGAAATTACAAAACTGATGAATGTAGCTTCATTTGATATACACAAATCATTTTCATAGTAAGCTAGGATTGTATAGGAAATATTGAGATGATTTTTTTTGTCTTTATGTGAAGTTGTGATTATCCATATTTTCTTGGTTCACAATAAAAAAACAAAAAATCTTTATTTTATCTTTTTACATTGGTAGGAAAACTGCTTCTCGGGCTTCTTGGCTGGCTACCAAAGAAAAAAAAGAATATATATATTAAATGTTTATTCATTTATTTATATATATATTTGAAAATCTGTCTCATAGATTGGCTAAATTTTCTTTCACATTAACTTCTTTTTTTTCTACACGACTAGCAAAACATGAATCTTAGCGTACAAGTCAAATGTTTAGGGAAAGGACACCAAGCTACAGTATTGGACCATGAGCATACATCACCAGTCAGTTTTCCATTTCATGTTATCATCTTTTTCATAGTTTTTGCCCCCAGCAGTCACTAACACTACTTTAGTGCTCACTTACTTGCCTGTCCTCTTTTTTTTTATGTGTATAAATCAATAAAATTGCAAGTTTTTCGTTCCATCTTATAAATATAAATGACACACATGCTTGTTATTCTTACATAGTTACATCTTCACCCAAATTTCCAATCTCCAATAGTAGAATCAATAGAACAAATAGATGTCTGAGTAATTTTTACATATTTGTGATTGTGAGAAGAAATGAAATTCATTAGAATATGTCCATATCGTTCCATTGTTTTTTGTGATTGTGATATTTGTATATGAAAATTGTTGCAAGAGCAGAATGATTATATAGTGGGTTATCTTAAATCTTAGTACTTATAACAAACCACCCGTAAGAGAGTAAAATGAGTGTCTTGAGAGGAATATGTATTTCAAGAATATTTTTATGCAATGTTAAATTATAGCAACCCCATGATAAAGGGTAATCATTGCATCAGCATTCTGTTGACGAAAGGAATATCCTTTACCTGATAGGCTACATTGCTTCTTCCAAGTCACGTGTTAGCTTCAGCCCTTTTCAAGAGATGATATTTGAAGCGCATTTGGGGGTTTATGTAAATGGAATACAGCACTTTGCACTCATGCCTTTAAAAGTGTATGACACTGTATGAGAGTAATAGTGTCTGAAGAGGATAATGCATTACATTATATTACACGTTTCATTGCAAAATATATTTACTGATAAACAGGGCCATGAGATTTGAAATGTTGCAAAAAGTTCCCTGATACATGTATTTTCCTTTTTTGATTTAAACTAATTGAGGAAACTACTGTACATTGGTTGGCATGCTTCTAAATGATAGGGTGACCTAACTGTTCTGACTGTGACTGTACTAATACGCTGGGCCAATTTTAGCATTACATTAACTGATACCTCTTATTTAGAAAAAGAAGAAAATCTTAATACATGGTGAATTACAGTCTCAGTAGTTGGGCCATTCATCTAGTGTATTTCATTGGGAACACTTAGCATGCCGAGACTTGGGTTGGATCTATAGTCTTCCCTCCCCCCTCCCCCCCTATAGGTGTTGGTGCTCGGTGGAGGTGCGGGCGTCTGCTCGTGTAGAAATGCCCCTAATTATTATTTTGCATTTTAACCTTTTACTTGTTTCTTTTATCATATTTGTTCTATTCTGTTTTCTGTTCAGATTATTATAATAGTATGTAAATGTAGAAGAGATATAGGTAACAAGGCTTTTTGATTATTATAATATTTGCATGTATATCACTGGAGATCATCTTGTCACTCGTCTCCCCAATCTGCATTGTTTAATTTAATTTCTCTTCTTGTTTGTTTTGTTTTTATCATTTCAGTTGTAACTGGAGTTGCCCACTTTGTCTTCTTCTTACTTAGGCAAGTGGTTCATGGTTTATCATTTTGCAGTATTAGTCTAGCAACAAATTTTATCTTGAGAGAAAAAAAGTAGACGATCGATGCTGTGCTTCTTGTAGAGTTAAACCTGGAGATGCAAACAAGATACCTCCAAATGCAAGATATGCTGAGAGTTATGTTCATGAGTATGTCAGGTGTAGAGATCCCTCCACTTCTGGTGAATTTTGCATACCTCCTTACTTTCTGGTATGTGAAATAGTAATGTATCAGAAGATTGTGATTAAATTTGTATTACAAGCAGTAAATGACTCCCAAATCTTAGGGCCAATGAAAGTATTTTAGATCTATTAGTAAGTAATTAATAGATGATAAAGCTGATGAATTAGCTTGATTATGCATTATTTACTGATCTTTTGATAAATTTGTTTGGATTAATAGGTCATCAGTAGTCTTGTAGGGAAGCCACTCAGTTATGTATATTTTATATTGATTTATTTATTTTACTTCCCCTTTTACCTGTGAAGACCCTTTTACTTTATAAATACTTGAGGTGGTTCAGATTTGCATTGTAGCTGCTCCATATTGTATGCATAAAGAATATTTTGTCCAATGATAATGGAGATTGAAAATTTTTATAACATGCTTGACAGTTACACAATATCTCTTGCTTATGACATTCACTTTTTTTGCACAGAGGATCGTCCGCTTGCTATCTCGATAGTAATTTAATTATTTTGTGTGACTTTCTCATTGTTTTCCCAATTTTGATATCTGAAAAAGATTTTATGTTGATTGTCATACTTCAGTTTAATGTATATATATAATATATATTTTTTCTTTTTCAAGTTTTTGCCACAGTGAGGAAGTTACATAGTGGAAGACCCTGTTGGCAAATAACCATATGATGCTTTTACTAACTCATAAGATACTGGCCTTTATTGCTCATCAGTTGCTTTTACTATTATCAAGAATGTATAAACAAAGAAAGAAAATTGTGAAAAGTAACAAAGACTTAATTTTTTTGTATTTGTGTTATGTTTAAAGATTAGCTGCTGGTATAATATAATGTGGCTGTATGTTGTTTTGCTTCTTTTTGGAGATTATGTCAGGGATTTTGATGTTGAAAGGTTCATTAAAGACTTGTGAATACACAGAATTATTGATTATTTCATTATCTATGTATGTGCATGTTGTGTTTTAAAATGCTTCCTAAAGCTTGAGTTGGGATTGGCTTAAATTTTCAACAGAGGTCATTTTAGCTCACACTGTTTTGTGGCATATGCACCTGAGAAACTTTGTCAATGTATAACAGATGTTGCAGATAATGGGAGTATTGTAATATATTTGTTTAAAAGCTGTCAGATGATGAGCTGTGGACTCATTAATGTCTTGTAAAATAAAGTAAAGAAAAAGTTTTTAAGACTTGATATGTATTTATATTTTGATGATGCAGCTATCTGAATGTAATCCTACTAATCATTATGAACTTTGACTACTCAAGTTGGTGACATTGGAAATGTATTGAGTAAAACTGATATTTCAAGCATTTTAGAATATGTAATGATTTTTATAAATAAAGAGGCTTAAGTTAGTAACTGAAAGACTTGTTTGCTGTATCAGTTGGTTTAAATCTTGTATTGTCTTAAGGCTAGAAGCTGCATAGGAACTATTGTACAATTGTCATTTACTTTTATGATGCGTTATTTATGTACATGTATGTATACTCTTTTCTTCAATCCTTTATGCAAGAGTTGAATTCCATTATCTTTCCAGTTAGTAAAGGGAGCATATCTTGAGAGTTATTCTTCAACATTGCATGCTTTTATTTTATAATTATATATATATTTTTTAACCAAAACTCCTTTATTAAAAATCCTTTATGATCTTTCAAGGTTGTGGACCGTTTTCCTGACCTTCCTTCCCCTTTCCTAATGCAGGATGGGGACAGCGAGGGTGACAGTGGGTTCGTGACACCAGACAGCACCACCAAAGAGAGGGAGTCACGCTTCGTAGAGGGCCAGGATGTACTCTCGCATGGAAAGGACGGCCTGTATTATCTAGGAACTATAGTTGTGGTGAGGAGCTACAAGCCTCTGTCCTTTATCTTCCTCATTCCTTTTTCTTCATTCTTTTTTCTTCTTCAGTTGAGTCTTGCATCACTTGGGGGATTTTTTTTCGTAAGTTTGAGAATTTCTAAATGGAAGAGATTTCCTTTTCCCATCACCACCACCACCATATCACTGTACATATTCCATGGTATTCTTTCTCAAATGTTATGGGTGCTTCCTTTCTGCTCTTGTCTGAATTTGGGATTCTTTAATAACATAAATGTACATCTGTTTATAGAATGATAGTATCTTCATTAGTGGGAAACAGAGGACTAATTGGCCTTGTGGTAAATTGTTGGCTCTGGATGTGATTCATAGCGAAGTCCCCTTGCAGGTTGACAGTGAAAATGAACGTTGCCTGGTGCAGTTTGAGGACAGCACGGCCCACTGGTCCCTCTACAAAGACCTCACCAAGCTGAAACTGCCTGAATCTGATGATCTCTGTGTTATATGCAAGTCTTCCAAAAGCTGGGATACAAATGAAATTGTTTTGTGTCACATATGTGAGCAAGGCTACCATCAAGATTGTCTCCAGGTACAGGATTAACTCTCTTGTCCTCTCCAGTAAAGATGAATAGCCAAGAAAGTTTTAAACATAAAATTTTTTGTATCATTTCCCAAGAAAAGATTCCTCTTTGTTACAGCCAAGGATAGGGAAGGAATATTGTGAGCCTGATAGCCAGTGGGAGTGTCCAAGGTGTGCAGGCCACTCAGCCATGGAGAAAGAAGAACGGAAAAAATCAAGGGAGAATTCTCCACGCAAGCAGCGACCACGGCCACAGCAGCAGCAACCTGAGAATACCAAACTAGACCTGCCATATGATGTAAGTAACATGTTTAGTAGCATATCATGTATGAATTAGTAGTAATATTTAAAGTATTATTATTCTGATGTATCAACTTTGCAACTTTAGATAATTATGTATAAAATAGCAATTATGAAACTGTAAATTTCACTTTGGTCAGTGTAGATGAATGGAGTAAAACATGAAAAAAACAAACTTTAAATGTATTGATGATATCCTACTAATTATGTTTCAAAACATTTCTCAGATTAACAGCTTAACATGGGACCAAGGTCACAAAAGCAACAGAGAGCAGACGTACTGCTACTGCGGTGGACCAGGAGAATGGTATAACCGCATGCTTCAGTGCCAACGATGTAAACAGTGGTTCCATGAAGCCTGTGTTGATTGTCTACATCTGTCCCTCTTGTATGGTGATAGGTGAGTTATCTCATAAACATTTTTCATGGTTGATGTTTTATCCCATTTATGCTTATGTTGGTTTGATTTTTTCACCAACCCACTTTATCCATGCTTCTAACCCAGCCTTCCTTCCTCTTTCTGTTCCTGTTCCTGTTCTTCTCCTCATCCTCATCCTCATCCTTCTTTCCTCCCGCACTTTGTCCTCCTTCCTCTTGTTCTCTTTTCCTTTCTTGTCCCGTTTCCTTCAGTTTTAACTTGCGTTATATTTCACAGCCTTCTTAACAATCCCGCTTTGATTTGATATTTTATAATGTAGATTTGATGTAGAAATTTGTATGATTATTAATCTGTTTTATATTTGAAAACATTGCAAGGAATCTTTGGCTTTCGTATTTGTTTTTGAAGTTCCATGTTCTCTTGCAGGTTTTATGTTTTTGTATGTGCTTTGTGCAATGAAGGAACAGAATTCCTTCATAGATTAGATGTGAAGTGGGTAGATGTTGTGCATCTATCAATATTTAATCTAACTTTGCAAGATTCCAAAACTTACTTTGAGTATGAGGACACCATCACACAATGGATCAATGACAACTGGGAATTATTGCAAGCACCACTAGGGGTAAGTTGTGTTTTGTCTTTTTTTTTCTGCCTTTCTCTCTCTCTCTTGGTTAATCTCTCATTTCCTTTTTCTTTGATGTCAGATCCGTCTTTCTCAGTTCCCTTTTTTTGGAATTGATTTTCTATTTTTCTACTGCCCATCTTATTCTGTTAATTCTGGAAATTTCTTCAACTTGTATTCTCTTCTGGTCTAGTCTCTCTCTCATTCCTCTCCTCAGCTTACCATCTACGTTGTAGCATTCTTCTTTTTCCAGTTTGATAATTTCTTCCTTTTTAACCTTATGATGGAGCCTGAATTTTTTGTGATGTAATATTACTCAGCCGTCTAGATTTTGTGGCTAGGCCTAAGCTGTGTACATGCAAGTCATGTGGTGTATATATATCATTGGCCATAACATCATGATGACTATAGATGTGCTTGTCACTGAGGATTTAAGGTAGTGCAACATATTTGTGAATTAAATGACTCAAGAGATGTGTGCTGGCTGCAAATACTAGAGCCACAATTTTTACTTGAACTGTAACTTGACAGTTGTTACGTTTTCTTTGATTTCAGCTTCAAAACATTCGAGTTAGTGAGAGGAAACACGAAGTATTAAGAGTTCTGGAAGGAAACAGACCAAGGTTTGTAAGCTAGTGTTTTAATGATTTGGCTTTATATCTGACTTATAAGTGTGGCTGTAGTTTGGATAAGTAAAGGGAAGATGAACGACTAAAGACAGGAGGTTACATGTTCAGAGAGTTCATGGTTTATTTGTGTGTGTCTGTGTCTTGCATGTTTGGCATCCAGGCATCAGTGGCTTTGATAACTGCTGATACTATTGTATTTTGTTGTTTTTCCTAGCCTTGTTAATATACCTGAAAATGGAGAAGATTAATTTCCTTTTCATTTTCATCTATTTTGAACCCTAAATATAACTCGTTAATGCAGTTGTATATCATATATTTGTGCTTCACAGTTTTATCGTTGCTCTGCCAACAGGTTTAAATGTGGTCGGGAAATAAAAAAGAAAACCAGTATATGGGGCCTAAGAGTACGTGTCCCACCCCCTGTGCCAGCTATTACCCTACCTGCCGTGGGTGTTATCACAGAAGACTCCATCAAACACATAACGCTAAGAAACAAAAAGACTCGCAATGCAGATAGGTAAGAACACTTAGGCTATGCTCCTGTGTATTAATAATATGCTCTATTCTTTATTCTTTATTTTTTTTATTATTAATTTAGTTTGTTGTTTATTTATTTGTTGTCCTATTTTGCTATATAATCTTTACATTGTGTAGAATTATTAGGGGAAAAATGAAAACTGAACAAATACAAATGTTTTGTGGGTGTGAATTCTTGTTATCATTTGCTTGAATTATGCTTGTAACATGGTTAGTATTTTTTCAGCAACATTTTATTTTTATGATTTATTTTTGGCATATTACTTGTTAGGGTTAAGCATGCAATGGTGCTGATTTGATTGAATATGAGGTTCATAAGAAATAACTTTTCGGGAATGCTGCAATGCAGTAAATTAAATAATGATATTCAATATTATGCTTTACATTTCAGTACAGTAAGCTTTATTTAATTACCCATTAAAAGGGAGGAGAGACATCTATCTATGAAAAATACAAGTGATGCTTCCTTTTCCTCCTACAGCCCTCCAATCCCCCGAAGTTACAAGCTGCGCGAGGACAAGCAGGAGGAGGTGGATGAGGCTTTGGCACGGTTCAGCCCGGCCAAGAAGCGAGCCCTGTCACCCAGTACCCTTGAGCAGGAGGAGGAGAGTCCCAACAGCGGCAGTGTTAGACGAAAGAGAAAACGCGAGTTGGACATTCTCATGGATGATAAAAAGGTATTTGGTCTTGCTTGTAGTTTTTGTAGTTCTTTATTTAATTTGTGTGTGTGTTGTCCACAGTGTTTCTGTTTGAGTAATTTTGTGGTTTGTTACTGAGAGTTGATTACTAGGCCTATCTAACTACTATTTATATCCCATTCCTTGAATTTTATTTATTACACATAATGATACTAACAATAATAGCAGTAATGATAATAGGAAACTTTACAAACAAAATTCGCAGAGTGGGGTAAACTGTTGAGATTAGATATGGTTAGTATTTAACTCCTAGGAGACTTAACACTTCTGAAGCAATATGTGTAAATGCAAAATTATTAATACTAAACTGCATTGGGCAGTGCATGTGGAAATTTTTTGATGTCATGCAATTTTCCAAGAGTTACTACTTGTATGGCATTTATCTTAATGTCATTTTTTTTTCTTTCATGTAAGAGAGATTAAAGTAAAATTGATATACAAGAAAATAAAATTTCATTTGATTTTATCATAATTATGTCTTTTGTTTATGATTTTTAGATTTTTTTTCTCTTTTCTTTCTTTCTTCTTTAAGGTTGGAGTAAGATGTTCCAATGTAAACTCCTTATTCCAGGCAAAGAAAATGATAGAAGAAGTAGGATCGGTTAAAGCCAATAGTACAACAGGATCACAAGCCCCGGTGAAAAGAAAACGAGGCCGGCCGCCCAAGAACCAGCAGAACCTGCAGTCAGCAAATGACCTGCGTGATTTGAAACAGAAAAGGGCACAGAAGCTTTTGAAAGAGGCGTTGAAACAGGTAAGGAGAGGAAGACCTGTTCTTTCTTTGTTTTTAGTTCTTCCATCTTTATCTTCATTGTAATACTGACAATAGGATTTATTTGTCTGTATATGTTTGTATTTGAATTTCATTTTTATTTCACTTTTATTTTTTAACCCTTTCACTGTGGTGAACCCTCGATATCCATTAGAAACATTCTTGTAATAATTTGACAGTGCCACTGTAGAGTATATATACATCGACTGTTCATGTCTGCCGAGAGGTGCTGAAACTGCATCATATCAGCTGCCATCATGTCGGATGTCAACAATTTGGTATTTAATGTCTTGTGTGTATGTTGTTGTTGCATATATATAAAAAAGAAGGTATTTACCTTTTTTTGCCTACACGAAATATGACAACATATGACTATTCCTATGCCCATATTGTATTGACTATATTTTCTAATCAGTCTGAAATACAGATTTCCCTCTTCTGTTTCCTTGTATTTTTTAATTTTTTTATATATATTTGATATTTTATTTCGTACACTGGTGATGATCAGAGAAGACTGATTTTTGTTTTGCTCGTGACAAATATTTTTCGAACAGATACACCAAAGTCAAAAGGGCAGACATTGGGCACCGAAGGCATTCTTGATGGTTATTGCACATTATAATTAGAACTTTTCTCACTAACACAGTCTACCTTGTCTGTGTGGTCCACAAGCTTCTAATAATTTTATGAAACTTTTTGTGAATAAATAAGTACTGCATTGTGTGCAGGACCATCAGTCATCTTCAGAAAGCTTTATGCAGTGGGTGTATAGCTTTTAATCCCTTTTCTTTTTCAATTTGAGGATTGTTTTGTACAGCAAGAAGACTGAGATAATAGTAGTAAAAGAAATGGAAAGGGAAGGAGTGGTGTAGTTTTTTTTTTGCTGCAGTGGAAGGGTTAATTGAAGTCAATTATAATATTAAGTTATTTGGAGGTTGAATGAATGGTTTATTAGATTTGGTTGAATTTTTTTTTCTCTCCTGTTTACTTACTAGTTAGACTTCTGTTATCAGTATTTTGTTGAAAGTGCTTAAAAAACTGGGTGTAAAATATTACAAAACAGCACAGTAATTTCTTTCTATTTTTTCTGCCTATCTTTGTAGTCAGATAATTGATTTGATCTCTCCACAGGGCAAAGGTTTGCGGCCAGTTACCAAGTCAGGCCTTGGGATAACCACCCCAAATTCTATCACTCCGGGAGACACAAGCGGTGATGAGACCTCCTCGCATGGCACACTTGATTCCTTCATTCCTCCTCCATCCAACTTCGAGGGCCAGAACAATCCCTTCCTGAATCTCGACTCTCTCAGTTATGGCATGCCAGTCATCAGACCCCTAAAGCGAAAATTAAATGAGAACGACATCCGCATTGGCAAAAATGGGGAGGTAAAGCGGAGACGCTTCCGCAAAAAGTGCGACAAGGCGAAGCTAATGTTCCTACTACAGAATGGCGCCATCAATATGAACGGTGGAAATGATATCAGGTTGAATGGCACCAACAGCATAAAGAATTGTGTGGACTATGCACTAAGTGGGAGGCTGAATTCCAGCAACAAGATGGAGGATGGTAGTGAAGGAGGCGAGGATGCCAAAGTGGGTGACACTGGTTTCTCATATAGTGACCTGAAGTCAACCGTTAATAATTACTTCGGGGCCGCAAACAGAATAGCGAATGGTGAAAAGTTCCATGTGTTAGCGAGGAGAGTAAGTCTTGAAGAGAAAGTCCAGTACCTCATAGAATGGGACTGTCCGAGTTCCTCCTAGGCCAAGGTGTAAAGCCTTGTCTTTATTCTTCATCCATCTAGACTCTAGCGGCAATGAAACATTTCCTGTGTTTCGTTGGCATTTCAACTCTTGTGATATTACTCTTGAGTCTGAAGTGCTTCCTCACCGCTGCAGTCAAAGTGGATGAAGGATTTAGTCATTTTGTTGAGCCATTAGTTGTAGTACGAAGGTTTATTCTTGCAAAGTCATTTTAGATATGCAGAGCAAGAAGGTGGAGTCAGTTGTGAATGCAAGACTTGCATAAGGCACCAACCCTATAACCACATTAAGACTGTGTTCATCATACACTGCCAGAATGAACGATACAGAGTGCGCGAGGTTTGTGTCATGCAGTGAGCAACCTCATTTTTTTAAGTTTTGTGATATGGTTGCTTTGGGTGAACAGGGCAGATAGAGCAAAATATTTTTAAATGTTTAAATTCTCAAGAACTATGGTAGTGGAAAAAGTGCGGGAAGTGAGAACATTTAAAATAACTGTGACTTGTGGATGTGACCAGTGATATTGAGCGATACTGGAATTACCCTTAGCAACCACATACAAACATTTGTACTATTTGTTTAGTCATGTACATAAGTCGTGTATTTGTTTTATGGTTACAATTATCTGGTGAAATAAACTTCAGACTTGTGTTCGTGTATGACTGAGGGTGAGTGATTCCAAAAGAAGAAACAGAAGGACACTTGCGACAGGGCACTTGGAAGTTGTTCGAGATGAGGCTGAGTGTCTGCCTCCTGTTGAGGATGTAAGTTTGAGTGGCTCATTAACTTATTATTATTATTATTATTGTTGTTATCATCAATATTATTATTATTTTCTTTATTATTTTTTATCATTATCATTGTTATTAGTATTATCATTATTATATTATGATTTTTACAGTAATTTAAATCTTATGTTATTAATAAGATTTTTCGTTATTGCTACTATTATTATCATTATCGGTAATGTTTATTACTTTTTTACTTCTGGTGTTGCATTTTAAGTTAATTATTATGGTTATTTTGATTAATGTTTTCAGTTGTCATTTGTATTGTAAATATAATTATGATTATGATTATGATAATTTGTAATCATAGTTATAATGATATTAGCAAAAGTAGATTTGTTTCTTTTTTATTGGTATTTGTAACAGTATTATGATTATCTCCATGAACATCTTTTTGATATTATTTTCTTTAGTTACTTAATATTTTTTTCTTTTACATTTTTA
Source organism: Penaeus vannamei (assembly GCF_042767895.1). Classification (NCBI taxonomy): domain Eukaryota; kingdom Metazoa; phylum Arthropoda; class Malacostraca; order Decapoda; family Penaeidae; genus Penaeus; species Penaeus vannamei. Next base: position 7,181,364 of record NC_091550.1, read on the forward strand.
TCATTACGATTATGGTATTTATGCATGAGAAGCCATGTTGTGTGTATCCACATGGACGCATTTGTAACTTGTTTTGTTGCCAAAGATAGCCAACAGAGTGTGGGGCATGCAGTAGGAGGTGGTCAGGTTATACAGAAAGATTCGCATAGAGCATTGTCTGGGTCCTCTTTTGTTAAGTAACGTATTCATCAGTAAGTCCGTTGTTGGGGAGGGAGGGTGTACAGATGTTTTGGAGGAAATGGTATTTTTGATGGTTTTTCTTTTAGTTTTATATATATATTTTTTAATTGTATGTTTTTTGTGTTTTTTTTGTCATTGCTGCGTCATTCAGTTCAGCGGGGGTTTAACCTGATGTTTCAATCCCTACTGCTTGCCCTTTAACTTTCACTGCCACTATTCCATCGTGCTCAACTTGTAAGATGTTTCAAGCATTGCAGTGTGTGACATTCCAAGAGTCAGAGATCTGTCTGAGACATGTACCATTTACTGCCATTGACTATAGATGCTAGAGTACCTTATTTCTGTCCTCTTTGTATACATACCTATTGATGACAGTACAAAACGTTATCATGCATCAATCTTCCGTGACATGTACTAAGTGAAAGTAATGCAGAAAAAAAAAAAAGTTGATTTTAGCATGGCACTTGTAACAGTTGATGAGAGATGCTGCCTAGTTGATAGTTTTCAGTATTTAATGACAGATATATATATATATCAGGAAATTTTAACCCACATTATTTTCATAAATTAACCCTGTCCATGTCAAGAAGATAGTTGTTTTTATTATTTTTTCATTATAATTATTATTATTATTATTTTGAATGGTGCTTCATAATTGTCGTTGACTATTTGTTATATAAAAATGTGAAAAAAATAATTGAAAAACATAATTACCCCGAATATTTGGCGGATGCACCGACGCTGAATTCTTTGGAGAACTCACGACTTTTCCCTTTGTATAATGTTTCTTCTGATTAGTAGTTTGAATTGGTATATGTATTAGCTCTTACTTTTTGTTTTTGTGATGTGCACTCAGTTACAAGGCAGATGCCATTTCTTTACTTATGTCCCGTTTATTTATTTACTTAATCATTTTTTCTTTCCTTTTTTTTTCATATGACAATTTTCAAACTAGACTGTTGTGTTAATGTAAAGTGCCCCACTGCTGACTTCGTTCCCACAATCTCAGGTTTGATGCAAGTTAATGCTATTCTTATATGCCCACTTTATTCCCAACTTTGCCATACACAGATTACATTGATTTCTTTCAAGGTCTTATTTTCCACAGCGTTGTTGAAACGCTGATTTGAAAGAAATGTCCATTCCTTCTCTCTCTTGCTCATCTGCCAATAATATCAACTTGAAACACTGCCTTTATTTTTTTTTCCCAATTGTTTTATCATATTGCCTCATTATATGACCAATATTATTATAACTATTATTATTGTTTTTATTCTATTTTATTTCTTTTATCTTCTTTTACTAATCTCATTATCCCCCGGAAGCAGGGTTGCACTGAGCTAAATACTTGAAGTACTGAGGAGATTGAGGTATAGTGTAGGAACGATGTTTTCTCCTGCAGTATTAAAGTCTCGAGTGGTTGCTCTGAAACATGTCAAATTTTCTTGTTGCTAAGACAGATCCAATTTTTGTAGAAAGATGAGATTATAACAAAACCATTATACCTCAGATCTGCCAAGATAATCGTAGACAGATAGGTTTGACCATCAGTACCATTTCCCTGACTTGTCTTATTTAGCTCGTCTGGTAGTCTAGTCATTTTTTAGTTTCACAAGTCAGCACAGGCAATAGACATGGAATGACCCACCTAAGTTGTCTTGTATCTCCTTTTTTTCAGTTAATTGATAATGATTATTGTATTTATTTATTTTGATTTTCATATTGAACTATTGAGGGTTTTTTGTAACTTGAGTACATGCACATTTCCAAGTTAATGCAAGACGTGTACTCATTTCTATTCACTAGAAAGGTTACTTGTAATCAGTTGTTGTGCACTTACTGTAGAACTGCTATGTCCCTTGATGATGTAGCAGTCTACTTATCATGATGATTATCATATGTCCTTTTCATTTTTGCAAACTTTTAATGATATTTTTAAAGTTCTTATTCCTGATTGTTTTCATTCCTTTTATACAAAACACAAGTGAAGTCAGTCATATCATGATCGCGTGCACCAAGCTACATTGGTGCTAGAGGGAGCATGTGAAGGTAAAAGAGAAAGTGACACCGTTTGTACCAACAGGGTACAACAACCAATGAAGTGTATACTGTGTTGATACAAATTTTCCCCCTAGGTTTTAATTGGAATGACACTGTGCTTGATGCAAAGGGGCTTGGCTTCGGCTCGAAACCCAGTCTCTCTTACAGGGAACCAGATCCTCAAAATCTAGTTTTTTTCTACTAGTCCATATTTTCCCTGTAAGCAAGTGATTTCAAGTGATTTTTTTTTTCTTTTTTTTTATATAAATTCTTACCAGTCACAATTTTATTTGCCCGTGTGAGCTTTGTATCCTCCTCCTTTTATATTGTAATTTGCCATTAGTACCAGTCTTCACAATATTTTAAAATTGTGATAAGTGGCATCTGTATCCAGGAAGCATATCTTGTTCCTTTTTTTCTACTTTTTTTTTTCAGTTGTATGTATAGTCTTGTGGTAAAGTTTGATGTTATGAAATGAATGAATGTCTTATCCAAGTCAAAGATTTCCACTTCTTTTGGTCTTGTATTTGCTTTCATTTACTAAATATATATGATATTTTTAGAATGAAAGAAGCATATAGAAAATAGTGTATTGACATTCGATATTAAGGTTGGACAAAATTGTATTCAGGATTTGTATAGAGAGAAATCAAATGAGTTGATTTGTATTTTCAAGAAAGTTGGTGTTGAAAATTTATATTTGTTTCAAGAAAGGGATGTGTATACAGTATATATGGCTGGCACAATAGTTGTGTAGTAAGACTTTACCAGGATTTGTCATTGTTATATACATATATACACATTGGTCTCATGGTGCCCAAGCCTGAACTGTGGTCTGTTTGATAAAGAGGGTTTGCATCATCTCTACCCATAAAGAAAGATATCTTATGTTTTTATACTGATACATTTGATGACTGGCTCATCACTGATATCTAAACATTTTCATATCCCAAAATATTTGACAGGCAAATATTTTATTTTTTCTCATACATTTCAGCATAGTTTGGACGGTAGTTGTGACGATTTTAAATGCACATGTTTTTAGAATGTGTGTTCCTTTTCTGCTTCTCTGACTGCATAACCATAGCACAGAAACAAATGCTCAGGGTACCGAGAGATGCGGCTTCCCCCCCGCTTCCCATAATAACTTTACCATGTTGGTAAGTGATGGACTGTCAGAGTG
>NC_091550.1:7194766-7199766 GCF_042767895.1 Penaeus vannamei
AGGATGGGGGGAGGAGGAGGAAGAGGAGGGGTAAGGGGAGGATGATGATAGGGGAGGGGAGAAGGGAGGGGAAGGAGGAGGAGGAAGGAAGGAAGGAAGGAGAGAGGGAGGGAGGGAGGATGAGGATGGAGAAGAAGAGGAGGAATAGGAGGAGGAGGAGGAGAAGGAGAAGGGGTGGGGGGAGGAGGAGGAGGAAGAGGAGAAAGGAGGAGAAGATGGATGGGTAGGAGGAAGAAGGGGAGAGGGAGGGAGGGAGGGAAGGAGGGAGGATGAGGATGGAGAGGAAGAGGAGGAAAGGAAGAAAGAAGTAGAAAAGAAGAAATAGGAGTGTTGTGAAGATGGTGATATTGATGATGATTATGATGAAGAAGAATAAAAGAAAGGAAACGAAAAAGGAGGATGAGGATGAAAGGAAGAGTAAGAGTAAGAGTAAGAAGAAGAAGAAAGAGAAGGAAAAGGAGGAGTTCTGTGATATTGATAAGGAGGAAAATACGTAAATAATGATGAAGATAAAGATAATTATAATGATAATGATAATAATGATAACAACAACAACACCAATAACAACAATAATAATAATAGTAATAATGATAATGAAAATAATAATGATAATAATAATAATAATAATAATAATAATAACGATAATGCTAATGATAGTAATAATGATAATGATATCAATAATAATAGTAATGATAATAATAATAATGATAATAATAATAATAATAATAATACTAATAATGATAATAATAATAATAATAATAATAATAATAATAATAGTAATAATAATAATAATAATAGTAATAATAATAATAATAATAAGGATAATAAACAGACAAAGAAGAAGAAGAAGAAGGCGGGAAGGGAGGGAAGAGAGAAACGCTAATAACAAGAAGAAAATGGTGATAATGATAAGAAAAGAAAAGAAAAAAGAATGAAAGAAAGGAACTGAACACGAAAGAAAAGACTAATAGTGGAAAGAAGAGGAACAAGTTATAAATTATAATAAAAATAAGAATAAGAATAATAAAAATAATGATAAAGAAAAGGAGGAAGAATGTGAGGAAAGATGAAAAGAAGAAGAAAATAGAAGATAATCATATCGAAAAGACAAAAAGTAAAGATAAATAATAATAAAAAAGAATAAGATGAAAAAGGAAAGAAAGAGAAATAAGGATCGGAAATAGTACAAGGAAAGAAAAGAAAAACGCAATAAAGAGTAATCGTAGGAAGAAGAAGAAAGAATAGGGGGGAAAACCCGAAAAAGTACAAGGAAAAACAAATACAGAAAAATAAAAAAGGAAGAGGGAGTGGAAGAGGAAAGGAAAGAAAGATGATTATGGAAATAGCAAGAAAAATATCAATACAAAACAACGAAACGTGAGAAAATGAGGAGGAAAAAATAATAGCGATGATAAAAATAGGAAGAGAGAAGAGGATGATAATGATTTTGAAGAAAAAAATATAATCATAGTGTCTGAAAGACGTAATTCTGGATGTGAAGAGCATACCGATATGTTTGTAAAAGAAGGAGAGGAGTAATAATAATAAGAAGGAGGAGGAAGAAGAAGAAGGGGGAGAAGGAGGAGGAGGAAGAAGAAGAAGAAGAAGAAGGAGGAGGAGCAGGAGGAAGGAGGGGAAGGAAGAAGGAGGAGAAGAGTAGGAAGAAGAAAAAGAAGAAGGAGAAGAAGAAGAAAGAGAAAGAAGGAGAAGAAGAAGAAGGAGGAGGAGGAAGAGGAGGAGGAGAAGAAGGAAGAAGGAGGAGAAGGGAGAAGGAGGAGAGGAGTAGGAAGAAGAAGAAAAAGGAGGAGGAAGAAGGAGGAGGTGAAGGAGGAGGAGGAAGGAGAAGTGAAGGAGGAGGAGGAAGGAGGAGGAGGAGGAGAAGGAGGAAGAAGACGAAGAACATGATGAAGAAGAGGATGAATTTGTAAAAGAAGAAGGAGGAGGAGGGGGGGGGGGAGGGGGAGGAGGAGGCGGAGGAGGAAGAGGAGGAGGAGGAGGAAAAGAAGAAGAAGAAGAAGGAGAAGGAGGAGAGGGAGGAGGAGGAAGAAGAGGAAGATGATGATGAAGTAGAGGAAGGGGAGGAAGAAGAAGACGAAGAGTAGGAGAAGGAGGAAGAAGAAGATGAAGAAGAAGAGGAGGAAGAAGGAGATGAAGAAGAGGAGGAGGGGGTGAGAAAGAGGAGAAGGAGGAGGAAGAGGAGGAGGAGGAAAGGAGGAAAAAGAGAAGGAGGAGGAGGACGAGTAGGAGTTGGAGGAGGATAAATAGGAAGAAAAAGAAGAAGACAAAGAAGGAAAAGAAGAAAAAGAAAAACGAAGGAAAAAAAGAAAAGAAAAGCAAAAAAGATAAAGGAAGGAAGAAGAAGAAAAGAAGAAGAAAAAGAAAAGGAAAAAAAGAAAAAGAGGAAGAAAAAGAAAGAGAAGGATAATAACAACAAAAACTATAATAATACAAAAAAAGAAACATACCAACAACAATAACAACGGCAACCATACAGCCAAAACCAAAATAAAACCAACATAAAACAAACAAACACACATTTCCTTTTCCGCACGCCCCATTCGTCCCTTAACACCGCCCAATCGGACCAGAGGACACCCCAAGAATGCAAGACGGTAGCCTCTGTAAGTACAGGCTCGTGTCAATCACCTCGCCCCAGGCAGTGAGAAGCCAGAGCACATCTTGGGTTGGCGTTCTTGTAAGCACCTGCATGCAATCCGGTCACGTCAGCTTGCGTCTGGGGGTTGGCGTTCGCGTAGCAGGCCCTTGCTGTCCGTGGTAACTTGTTGACCTTGGAAATGCGCCCGAGTGGTTTGTTGCTGTTGCAGCTTATCTCGCTATCCCTTCCTCTCTTTCTCTCTCTCTCTCGCTCTTTCTCTTTCTATCTGTATTTTTTCTCTTTATTTCAATCTCTTTTTGTTTCTTTCTTTCTCTGTCTCTCTCCCTCCCTCCTTCCCTCCATCTCTCTCTCTCTCTCTCTCTCTCTCTCTCTCTCTCTCTCTCTCTCTCTCTCTCTCTCTCTCTCTCTCTCTCTCTCTCTCTCTCTCTCTCTCTCTCTGTCTCTCTCTCTCTCCCTCCCTCCCTCCCTCCATCTCTCTCTCATTTTCTTTCTCTTTCTCTAACAGTATTTTTCTTTATCATAAGAAGTAAGATAATGATATGCAGCACGAATAAATTGCAATTTGCGAGAAAGAGAGAGAGAAAAGAGGGAAATGAAAAGAAAAGAAAAAAACTACAAAAAACAGTGAATATGTACTTACGACATATGATGGAAGATAACCTCATATGAAGACTTTGTTCCGAGGTTAAAATTTAGCATGTTTACTACAGACTCTTAATACATACAAACCTTGCTATTGCTCTTGCAGTAGTGCAATGCCACAGTGGACACAAGGATATAATTACATTATCCAGAGGTTGATAAGATAAAGAGTGCTATCAGAGTAGGTTTAAAAATACGAGACGTGAGGGTATACAGCAATGCTTATAATAACATGTGATGTAAAGTAACCTGAACCGACACGAATGTTAAGGAACTTTCCATGTGAAAAAAAATAAAAAACATGAGGGACATTAATCAGTATTTTAATCATTACTATTATTATCTTTAGTGATACAAGTAGGAGTAGTTGTAGTAGCGATAATAGCATCATTATCATTGTTATTGTTGCTATTATTATTATTATTATCATTATTATTATTATTATTTTTCTAATTGTTATTCTTATTATTATTGTTGTTGTTTTTGTTGTTGTTGTTGTTATTATTATTATTATTGTTATTATTCTGTTTATCATTATTACTATCATCATTATCATCATCATTATTATTACTATTATTATTATCATTATCAATATTATTATCATTATTATTATTTTACATTCTCACTGTAGTTGTTATTGTTTTACAGTTTTCCCTATTACTTTTCTAATACTTTTAGCTAGGCAAACTGTCAAAACTCAAAATAACCTATATTTCAATCCGTTTAGCTAAATAAAACATAAGAAACAATAAACCTCATCATAGTTTCAGCAGTCCCAGTGTCCCAGATTTCTCACCTCGAACCGCAGGCATCTCCTTAGCACTGAGTCACGTAAAACTAGACACAATGCACAATAAGTTTTCTCAAGCATATTCTGGGAATAGGGGTGGTCGAGAGCTCACGCAGTAAAAGACATTATTAAATATCGAAGTTCACTGTGTATGTATCTTCTCTTCAAATTTCGAGAAGTACTTAGTAATATTATGATAAATTTGTACGTAAGACTAGTTGTTATAACGAATAGTAAGTTGGTTGACAAACATTTTTATATAAAGTATGTGTATATGAGGACAAGTTCCTCTTATCCTAAAACTCCGGGATGTACTCAGTAATATTAAAATAAATACGTACTACTTTTTTTCAACGACCAATTATACCGATTGATATAATTATGTATGTAGTTATTCTTCTTTGCTCAGTAATACAAGAAAAGTTGTGAAGAACAGTGTTATCTTATGGCGAGTGGCAAGTTGATTAACAAGACTTGTCAACGTATGAGTACATATTTATTTTTATTTGTGATGTGTTTCCTATATTCATATGAAGGGTCATCTGTGCTATTATTATTACCATTATTATAATATGCTATTCGTCTGTATCATTTCAAATCTGGCAATAACTACGATTCATCATGGTAAGAATTGGTAGTAATGCAATAACACACTTACATACTCATTTTTACTACTGCTATTACGATCATTCATCACAGTTTCTCTTCTTGTATCTGTATAAACATAAACCATCTACATACAGTAAAGACACAAAAAAGAGTTCAGGCTGTTTAACACTAGTATGTTCCATCGCATCGCAACTCATATAGCTACTGAGGTGTTTGTGTTGCCTCCTGTTTGGCTTCGAGGGAATAAAAACACTGTTGGTGTCGTCACGATGTTAAGCAGCTTTCAGACTAGAAAAAAAATTATTGATGGTGATATTTCAGCAACATTCTTACGAAAATACC
>NC_091550.1:7212266-7217266 GCF_042767895.1 Penaeus vannamei
ATTTTTTTGTATGTTTGTATGTCTTTTCCTTCTATTAGCTGTTTTATCTGCGGACTTGTCCCTCTACTGTGTGGTGATGAAAGTAATATTAAAGGTAAGAAAAATAGAAGAAGAAAAAATCCTATAGTTATAAACACTTAGTCCTGTTAGTGATTTGACGTAAACGTGTCCGAACACATGTCCTTCAAACCACCATGATATCCTACAAGATCTTTCAAATTACTATAAAATCCTTCACAGAATAATCATATCCTTAAAAAAGTGAGTTTGGTTAGAGAGCACGACCAACACACGCATGTTTACTGAGGAACAACGGATGGCCTGTTCGCATATACAAGGCGGGGGTGCTCAGGCCTAAGTTGTAGCATGGAGCGAGGGAGAGAACGGTCGTAGCTTGGGAAAGGAGGGAGGAGGAGATAAGAGGGGGAGGTAGGAGGAGTATAAAGAGGTAGGAGAAGGAGGAGGAGAAAGAGGAAGAAAATGAAGAGGAAGAGGAAGAAGACGAGATGAGGAGGAGGAAGTGGCAAAAGAAACAAGATGAGGAAGAAATAGAAGAAGGAGGAAGAGGGATAGAAGGAAGAGATAGGGAAAAAATGAAAAAAGATAAGAGGAGGAAGAAGAAGAAAGAAATAGGACTTGGAGAAAGACAAAGGAGGAAGAAGAGGAAGGAGCACTCAACGAGAGCTGGGAACTGAACCGTGGAGCCGAGAGTGAACAGCAGTAGCTCCGCGTGAGTCAGAGAAAGGTCGTAAAGGTTCCTGAAGAGGGTGGTTTGTGGTTGACAGCGGAGAACGACTTGTAAAGAGTGATACTAGATGCATTTATGAATATATTTCTAAGTAGATAGGATTTATAAGAAGAGGGATTTTAAGGGCTATACATAAGAGACTACAATATAGGGGAAAATGGGAGGAAAATTAAGGGAAAGAAGCAGAAATAAGAGGTACATTGTCGAGGACACTGCTCTGACGCTGAAAGGTTCCCGTACATGACTAGCAAAACGCGGGGAGTGGTTGCTATCGGCTTCACAGAAACTGCAGTGTGAATATCCTTTTCACAGACCATGATTTTTTTTCCTATTTACTGTACATATGTTTTTGAACTACCATATATTCATGTAATTCCCCAAAGATAGATGTGATACAATTTTTTTTTGTTATATATATATATATATATATATATATATATATATATATATATATATATATATATATATATATATATATATATATATTCGTATATATATATATATATATACATACATATATATATATATATATATATATATATATATATATATATACATATATATATACATATATACATATATATATATATATATATATATATATATATATATATATATTCGTATAAATATATATATATAAATATACATAAATATATATATATATATATATATATATATATATATATATATATATATATATATATACATATACATACATATACATACATATACATATACATACATATACATATATATATATATATATATATATATATATATATATATATATATATATATATATATATATATATATGCTGTAAAATCCTTGTCAGACAAAACTCGTCAAGGAATTCCCGATAGATACTAAAAGGCACATTCAATAAAATATAATTCCCAAAATACCAAAATACCATTAAATATTACATAACTCTACGATTTATATATATTATACACCAAGACTGAATACATGAAACCGAAAATATTAGATGTTACATTTCTGACTTCATGCATTTCGATATGATTGCGATTTTTGGATTTTCATCATCTATTTGTAACTGTAAAATGCGATCATTAAATGTTTATATGAAAATGTCGTCTCGTTGAAGAAACACGTTGTCTGGGCATCTACCTAGCGATCTGCTTATCTCTCCATTATTGTCAGTCTATTTATCTGCTTATATATATATATACATACATACATATATATATATATATATATATATATATATATATATATATATATATATATATACATATATATATATATGTGTGTGTGTGTGTGTGTGTGTGTGTGTGTGTGTGTTTGTGTGTGTGTGTGTGTGTTTGACCCTATCTGTCTTTGTCTGTCTGTCTCTGTCTTAGTCTAAGTCTGTGTCTGTTTCACACATACATGTCTTTATCTAGACAAATACACACACACACACACACACACACATATAGTGTATATATATATATGTATATATACATATATATATAGAAGGGTGTGTATATAACCAATAATAACCATAATGTTATCGTTTTAATCTATGAGTATCACACATATATGTTAGTTTGAACACGTGATAGTTTTTATGCTTCCAGCGCGGTGCTGACCTTGCATGGCGATGATGAGAGAGAGAGAGAGAGAGAGAGAGAGAGAGAGAGAGAGAGAGAGAGAGAGAGAGAGAGAGAGAGAGAGAGAGAGAGAGAGAGAGAGAGAGAGAGAGAGAGAGAGAGAGAGAGAGATTGGTCATATTCTGAGACGAAGCATATTAAGCAAATAGAATAAACAAACAAATAACATATTACTCATCTTGCATTATGCTACAGATCAGTTGCAGATGTTAAAACTTTTCAATCACAGTAATACATACCTCTTTACCTCTCACGCATTCAGCTGTTTAAATAAATTAATAAATAGGTAAATGGATAGACATATAATAAACAATATTGATAATACAAATAAAAAATAACAGTAACGCATTAAATCATAAAAAATACGTTTCTAAAGCATAACACATTCACACAGCCTTATCTATGTTTTTTTTCACTCATTCAAATACGGAAAAATAATAAATAAATAAATAAAATTAACAATAATGATAATACAACTTAAAAATGAAAATAATAATATAAAACAATAAATGATACATCAAAAGATAAGAAGAAAATAGTTTCCCAAAACATTACACACACACTTCCTTGTCACTCTGTCCCGGTTCCTGCCTTCAACTTCCCGAGCGAAAATGACCCCTTTTAAGAGGAGCTGGAGGTCAGGTCAGCCACTAGTACTCTCTTGACCCCGTGGAATCTCGTGTCTGAAGAGGGTTTCGAATATTATACTCTCGTTTTTCTTTTCTTGTTTTCATTAGCTTTTCATGTAAGATGGAACGGAGGAGATATTATAAATAGATGATGATTATTACAATTGCAAATAGATACAAAAATTGCAATCATATCGAAATGTATGGTCAGAAATGCAACATCTAATATTTTCGCTTTCATGTATTCAGTCTTGGTGTATAATATCTACAGATCTCTTAATACTGTGTTGAAGGATAAATTTGTCAAAGTTTGAGTCATACATTTCTTAATGTGCCTTTTTGAAGATTTAAAAACTTACTTGTAAAAGTTTTATCTAATAATGATTATGTAATAGTTATATATATACACGAAATAAAACTCGTATCACATCTACTTTTGGGAAATTACACGAATATATGGTAGTTCAAAATTATATATGAAGTAAAAAGAAAATTAAATCACACAGTATGTAAAAGGGACATTCACACTGCAGTTCCGATAGCAACCACTCCCAGCATTTTGCTAGTCATGTATTGGAACCTTTCAGCGTCAGAGCAGTGTCCTCGACAATGTACTTGTTATAGCTGCCTCTTTTCCTTTATTTTCCTCCCATTTTCCCCTATATTGTAATCTCATATATAGCCTTTAAATGTAATGTTTATTCCTCGCGTTACGCTTTCAGACGCGTGATTGTTTTTTATTTCTTCCTTTCCTTTTTCTTGTCCTTTTCTTTTTCCTTATTTCTTCAATATATGAATATATTTTTAATTTGTCGTTTTCTTTTCCTCTTTCTCTTTAATTATTTTTCTTTTGATTTGGCGTTTTCTTCTTTTTCTACTTTCCTTTTAATTCTTTTTCTTTTAAATTAGCTTTTTTCTTTTCTTCTTTCTTTCCCTTTTTTTTTCTTTATTTTCTATTTAATAGCGTTGTGATTTGTTTTAATTTTAAATATTATCATTATTTCATCGGGATCTTACTATTTTGTCCAAGTTATATTGTTTTATTGGGAATTTATTATTATTATTTCCTTATCTAATGTTATGTTTTAGTATTTCTTATTATCAATATTTTCCTATCGTTTTACCATTCATAATTCCATAATTTTGACTTGAAATATCTCATACGAAACAAATAAAGAATATATTTATCGAAATATCTCATACGAAACAAATAAAGAATATATTTATCACATATTATTCCGTAATGTTCTCAGTCATATGAGTATAAAAGAGTGTACGTCACACATTCAATTTTTACTGTCCTTACAAATTACTTTTTGTGTTGTATTGGTTACTGCATATTATATATTACTTGTATATTACTTCCACTGAGGATGTTATTATGTTAAGTAACGTTAAGGTCAGTAACTTATATTTATAAGTATGGCGCAGTTTCTTAATATTCCGTTATAATAAAGAGAAAAATCTTGCTTTGAATGTTATATATCTTTCACTCGTTTTCATTCACGTTCTCAAAATGCATGTGCAGTGTGCCTCGGTATATGTAATGATTTAGATTTAACTGTGAATAATAATGATAATGATGATAACAATAATAATGATAATGATAATGTAAATAATAATGATAATGATAATAAAAATGATAATGATGATAAAAATTCTCAGATAAGTTTTATTGAATATGTAACATCTTAGATTAAAATATATTCATACCATCGTGAGTACATTAGTTCCTCTGGGCCGTCAACGAAGGAACTTACCCCCCCCCCCCGTTTTATTAATATCCGCCGTTGCAGCTGTGCAATCTCCTTGCAAAAATATCATTTTCCCGAATTGAGACAGGGTGGCCATCTTGACGTCTGCATGTTTGTTTTTATTTCTTTCCTATTTTCTTCTTTGCTTTGTTTGTTTATGTTCATTTTCTTGTCTTTCTTGTTTTCGTAATATCCTTTGTTTTGCTTTCTTTTTATGCATGTGTTTATATGTCTATATGTTATATATTTCTCTTC
>NC_091550.1:7227266-7229766 GCF_042767895.1 Penaeus vannamei
GTTTTGCTCAACTATAAAAAAACTAAAAGAAATAAGAAAAAAAAACGAAGAGGAGAGATGAAACAGAAACCGAAATGTAAGAAAAACAAAAACAAACAAAAGTGCCCCCAAAATAGACCAAAGCTGATGAAGAAACTGGCGAAAAGATGAGCAAAAATGAGGATGACATTAAACACCCGCGTTCTGTCACATCATAAGAAGACACCACGACTGTACTAAGAGTAACAGGAGCTCTTCTGTGCTACATGGCAGAAATACACATACTTTTGCTTACGTACACGAGCAAAAACGCACGTAGACTTTGACAAATATGGATGCACAAATACTTTAGTATATTCGTGTTTGGACCTCTCTCTCTCTCTCTCTCTCTCTCTCTCTCTCTCTCTCTCTCTCTCTCTCTCTCTCTCTCTCTCTCTCTCTCTCTCTCTCTCTCTCTCTCTTTCTCTCCCTCCCTCCCTCTTCCCCTCCGCACATACACACACAAACGCAACAAACAACGGCAAAACACAGCGGAAGAAATCTCTATGCACACACTGCAAAATGTTGCATAACACAGAGTCATCTCAAGATCTCATGACCCTTGACACACGGTGGTTTCTCTCCCCTCCCTCCCCCTTTCGGACTTCAATCTGTCCTCCTCTTAACGTCATTCCCTTCGCTTCTCCCTCTCTCTACGTCTTTCTTTCTCTCTCTCCCTCAATTCCCTTCCTCTCCCTCTCTTTCTCTTTTCCCTCAATTCCTTCCTCTTCCCTTGTCATCCCCTCCCTCTCTCTCTCTCTCTCCCTCAGTTCCTTCCTCTCTCCCTCTCTACGTCAGCCCTCTCTCTCCCTCTATCCCTCAATTCCTTCCTCTCCTTCTTTCTCTTCGTCATTCCCTCCCCTCTCTCCCTCCTTCTCTCTCTATATTTTTCCTCATTCTCTCTCTACGTCATTCCCTTCCCCTCCCCCTCCTCTTTGCTATCTCCCTTCCCATCTCTACGTCATTTCCTTCCTCTCCTCTCACCCCTTCCCCTCTGCACGTCCTCCTCCCTCTCTCCCTGTCATCCCTCTTCTTGGTGTAAAAAAATTGCTCATAATCATAATAATTGACAAAGTGATGATAATGATAATAACAATAGATAATGATAATGATAACAATAATAGTAATAATAATAACAATGATAGCAGTAATAATAATAATGATAATAATGATAATAATATCAACAACAGTAATAAAAAATAATAGTAATAATAATAATAATAATAATGATAATAATAATAATAATAATAATAATAATAATAATAATAATAATAATAATAATGATAATAATAACAATAATAGTAATAATAATGGTAATAGTAATAACGATAATGATAATGATAATAATGATGATAATGATGATAATAATAATAGATCAGATAATAATAGAGAAAATCCCATGGCATGAAAACGTTCGTGTACGCAGAAGCTTCAGGAAATGTATTAACTTAATGGGTTCATATGTTTGTTTTCTTTAGCTGTAGCTTGGGACCCAGACAAATAAAAACAGGGAGCTAGCAAAGAAAGGCTCATGAAAGAGAATGAAAAGAGGAAGATATATAGATATTAAATACATAGAGGGATAGAGAGAGAGAGAGAGAGAGAGAGAGAGAGAGAGAGAGAGAGAGAGAGAGAGAGAGAGAGAGAGAGAGAGAGAGAGAGAGAGAGAGAGAGAGAGAGAGAGAGAGAGAGAGAGAGATGGATAGATAAAGAGAGAGAGAGATCAATAAAACTTCAACTAATACGCAAAGTTAGATACAAATCTCTAGAAAGAAAGAATGAGAATTAGACAGACAGGGATAGCTAAAAAAACAAACAAACAAAAAACAAATCAAACGAACAGAAATAATAAAGAAAATGACTCTTAAATATCAGGGGTAATTTGTGGCAACGTTCTTCCGATTCAACTCCAGGCTAACCCTTTAGCAGTTTGCCCAGACCTCGCTCCCGGACAAGTGCTTGGCGGCCCAAAGTGAAGCGTCCCGGTTCTCACTTGTCTTAAGTAAGTTGCTTAAGTCCTTCCTCCTTGTTCGTTGCCCCTTAAAATCCTTTCTGCTATTGCCTCCTTTGTAATTATCCGAGAGGGAGAGGGAGAGGGAGGGAGAGGGAATGGAGAGGGAGAGGGAGAGATAGAGGGAGAGGAAGAGATAGAGGGAGAATGAGAGGGAGAATGAGAGGGAGAGGGAGAGGGAGGAGGGAGAGGGAGAGGGAGAGGGAGAGGGAGAGGGAGAGGGAGAGGGAGAGGGAGAGGGGAGAGGGAGAGAGAGAGTGAGAGAGAGAGAGAGAGAGAGAGAGAGAGAGAGAGAGAGAGAGAGGAGAGAGAGAGAGAGAGAGAGAGAGAGAGAGAGAGAATTGCCTTCTCGTGTCTTTTGTTTGGTTGGATGTGCGAATAGGAGGGTGAATTTGTTACTTTTTTTTCGAGAATCTGTATTTTCTTGTCCTTTTTTCCACTTGTACTCTTGTGAGAATGTTGTGTTGTTGT
>NC_091550.1:7234766-7239766 GCF_042767895.1 Penaeus vannamei
AGCATAGTATGGTTCTTTAAGGAAAAAAAACTACTGCTAACTGGTCCACCTTGTCACATCTTGATATTTCAATACGAGAAGGTATCAAGTATAATAACACTTGTATACCCTGCTCTGATAGCTTGGAATAGAGAGAGAGAGAGAGAGAGAGAGAGAGAGACAGACAGAGAGAGAGAGGAGAGAGAGAGAGAGAGAGAGGAGAGAGAGAGAGAGAGAGAGAGAGGGGGGGGGGGAGGAGGGAGGAGAGAGAGAGACAGAGAGAGAGAGAGAAAGAGAGAGAGACGGAGAGAAAGAACGAGAGAGAGAGAGAGAGAGAGAGAGACAGACAGACAGACAGACAGAGACTTTTGTACTCTTAGTTACCATGTTTCCTGGACTCAATGCAGTGAGTCTATAGAGCGTACCCCGGCTGTCAGAAAAGGCAGCTAGGTGACACTGCTGTACTTTCTATAGCACGGTATATAGCTACCAACTCGGGATCAGATTTGCTTGCCTAGTTCGAAATTCGGACACTTTTTTTTTTAGATCAATGTCAGGTATTGGTACACTAATCCCTACTACTCTTTGAGGATCAGTAGAGGCACCATAGTAGATTGCCAGTTGGAGGTGCGACGAAAATTTCATCCATATATTTCAGGTAAAATGGCCTTTTAGGTCTGTTATTGAAGTCATGGATTTAGGCTATGTCAATTTGTCAATATATATATATATATATATATATATATATATATATATATATATATAGAGAGAGAGAGAGAGAGAGAGAGAGAGAGAGAGAGAGAAAGAGAGAGAGAGTTCCCTTAGTGTGTGTGTGTGTGTGTGAGATATATATATATATATATATATATATATATATATATATATATATATATATATATATATATATATATATAGAGAGAGAGAGAGAGAGAGAGAGAGAGAGAGAGAGAGAGAGAGAAAGAGAGAGACCCCTTGATGTATGTGTGTGTGTGTGTGTGTGTGTGCGTGTGTGTGTGTGTGTGTGTGTGTGATGCCCGTGTAAACTGAATTCATGGAATGCAAACTTAGGAAAAGAGACCTCTATAACTCTGCAAGTGGCCGGTTGGGGTTAGATTTATATTGTTATTTCATGAATTGAGAAAGTTTACACAGACTCGAAAATAACAGCCATAATAATACAGACGAACACAAACAGGAGCCAAATTATAATGGTGTGTGTGTGTGTATGCATATATATGCATTGACACACACACAACACATATATACACATATATTCATATATATGTATATATATGTATACATATACATACATATATACATGTATATTTATGTATATGTATATATGTATATGTATATATATGCATGTGTATATATATGTATCTGTATATATATGTATATGTATATATATATATATATATATATATATATATATATATATATGTATATGTATATATATGTATGTGTGTGTGTGTGTGTGTGTGTGTGTGTGTGTGTGTGTGTGTGTGTGTGTGTGTGTGTGTGTGTGTGAGAGAGAGAGAGAGAGAGAGAGAGAGACAGAGAGAGAGAGAGAGAAAGAGAGAGACCCCTTGATGTGTGTGTGTGTGTGTGTGTGTGTGTGTGTGTGTGTGTGTGTGATGCCCGTGTAAACTGAATTCATGGAATGCAAAATTAGGAAAAAAGACCTCTATAACTCTGCAAGTGGCCGGTTGGGGTTAGATTTATATTGTTATTTCATGAATTGAGAAAGTTTACACAGACTCGAAAATAACAGCTATAATATACAGACGAACACGAATTATAAAATTATAAAATTATAATGGTGTGTGTGTGTATGTATATATATATGCATTCACACACACACAACACATATATACACATATATTCATATGTATGTATATATATGTATACATATACATACATATATACATGTATATTTATGTATATGTATATGTGTATATATGCATGTGTATATATATGTATCTGTATATATATGTATATGTATATATATATATATATATATATATATATATATATATATATATATATATATATATGTATGTGTGTGTGTGTGTGTGTGTGTGTGTGTGTGTGTGTGTGTGTGTGTGTGAGTGTGTGTGTAGAGAGAGAGAGAGAGAGAGAGAGAGAGAGAGAGAGAGAGAGAGAGAGAGAGAGAGAGAGAGAGACAGACAGACAGACAGAGACAGAGAGACAGAGAGAGATAGAGAGAAGGGGAGAAAGAGAAAGAGAGAGGAAGTGAAAGACTAACCCACAATAGTGAAAAAATGCCTGCTGACCGAGACCGTGACCTGTGTCCGAAAGGATTCCCAGCATGGGTTCAGGTTCTGACCCGGACAATAGAGAGTCAGGGCGAGGTCAGGTCATCTTCTCACTCATGCTGACTATGCCACCGCATGCCCTGGGAAGTCCCCGAAAGAGGATGTTGGTCTTTCCTCCGTCGTTACTCAGAAATTGTCATCCATTGCTTTATGCGAATACACGAACACTCACTCGGTGTCTATGTTTGGAAATTGTGTTAAGCAGCGAATGAGATGGATTTACGTTTGTACACATATGTGTGTATAGTGCACATACACACGCACACGCACACACACACACACACACACACACACACACACACACACACACACACACACACACACACACACACACACACACACACACACACACACACACACATACAGAGGCACGCACACACACACTGTCTGACAAATAGACAGACAGATAGATAGATATAGAAATAGACAATAACACATGTGCGTAAATAGTAAATGCATTTTATTAAATTTTGTGAACCATTATCTGATTTCGCAAAAATGTAATATTGAAATGGCAGAATTGAATATATTTGCTTATCTCTGAATACTCAAACGACAAAAAATTGAGTGCAATAAACATCACCCCCATACCATCATAACTATGTATCTGTATAATAACTATAATAGATATATAGATAATAAGCACATCATCATACTTAGCAATCTAGGACGAGATCTTGTCAATATATAATTCCCACAAGAATTCAAAAGGGAGAACGGAGGTTAAATTTTTCACTCTTCTCTGCACTGCAACAAGTGACTCCGACAATATGCTTAGATAAAAGTAATTTCAGGACAAAATATTGTTTCTTCAGAAGTTTTATATAACGATGTAGTGGGGTGATTTTTTTTTTTTTTTTTGTGCGTCGTAAAACTTAATTTAGGAGAACTAAAGTTGTTTAACTTGAACACAATTTATAATGTTTTAGCTTATACTACTTGTACTAACCTTGAACTCTCGAATATGCATATATAATAGGCAGTAAGGGGCTTTAGAAAATAAGTTTAACATGCACACTTACACGCACACATACGTACACAAACACACACACACACACACACACACACACACACACACACACACACACACACACACATTTAAGATATAACTACACAATAGGAACTGTAAGCGTGGGCATCCTTGTTAAGCTAGGTCCATTTAGCATACCGAGGTTGAAATTCACGTTGCATACAAGTGGACAAAAGTGAATGAAAAAAGTAACAATGCCAGTTTACTCATTAACCGAATAAACGGCACAAATATAACATAAAATTTGACGAACATGCAACCACAGCGGGCGGGTTGTGGGTGGGTTGTGGGTGGAGGGCGGCGTGTTGAGTTGAATGTCGCAAGATGTTTCGTGATGGTGCCAGGATGCGAGGGTTGTATTGAGGATGTGAATCATCAACATGTCTCTCTGGGAACACTTATTCCCTCCCACTGCCTCCTTTTTTTCATCGTCAACAGGGTTTTCTGGTGAATAGAAAAGTCATGTGTTTTGTTTTATAGTCTGTTATGGTTGTGGAGCCATGTGTTTTCCTTTTTTCACGTAACAGTTGGAAAGCGAGAAAGGAGAGAAAAGAAGCATTTAAAATTAGATTAGTCATCCCGAAAGAAGAAACATTATAGTTTTCTATGATGAAAGTTTCAGGGGTGACTAAAGCAAATATTTCTGTTTTTTCTCAAATTCCCTACATGAATTTCAGTGTCGATGTTTTGATTAAATTTTAAGTAAGGTAATAAAAAAGAAAATTCTATATAGTTCTATTACTTTTGTAATGCTTGCTACCATTCTTATCTTTGCTATCATCCCCATCATCATCAAATATAATAATATATTTCCGTCAAGAGTTATAATTTTGCCAATTTCCATCTTATTGTGCAGATATTTATCATAATTATAATAATCGTTATCTTTATTTCCATCATATCTGTTTTTGTTAGAGGGTATGAGTGTTCTAATATTTAATAAACGTTCTCCTTATATTTAATCACAATCTAATAAATTTATTTTCCTAGATTTAATGTAATCCCATCCTATCAGACACGTAACTTTTAATTCGAAAAATAACGTGTTTTAGTAACACGTAAAATCTTATAAAGTAACAAATGTATCAGATTTGTTTGTTTATTACCATTATCATAATTATTATTGCTGTTGTTATTATTATTACTATCACTACCAATGTTATCATTGTTATCAACATTGTTATGATGATTATTATAATCATTATCACTAAAACTATGATCATTCATTATTGGTCTTGTTATTACTATTATCATTATTATTAATTATTTTTTATTATTTGCATCATCAACAATATTGTTATTGTTATTATTATTATTATCATTATCATTATTATTATTATCATTGTTATTATTATAATTTTTATCTATTATTATTATTGTTATCATTATAGTTGTTATTACTATTACTGTTATCATTGTTGTTATTGCTATGATAATGATGATAATCATTATAATAATAATTATTATTATCATTATTCTGATCCTTATCATCATTGTGATTATGATCATTATCATCACTTGCCGATCAAGATTATCACAGATCACAATCGTTACCTCGAAATACTTAATAATCATTTTCGTTCCATTTTCCAGGTTAAGTGTTAGTCAAAAGATCTTGACCTATTAAACCCCGATGAAATTTCCATGGATGCCGT
>NC_091550.1:7247266-7274766 GCF_042767895.1 Penaeus vannamei
AATTATAATGGCACTTGGAATATCATTTTTTTCATTTACATCTGTTTATTTATATCGACGATGCACGTTCGTCCTGAACATTTATATTCTACGTACTGAACACCTTAGTTCAACGCCACGTCAAAATTATATATTATTCACCCCCAGTGCACAAAGATGCACCAACTGCACCATTGCCATTGAAACGACCAAGGATACCCACTGTGATACCCGAATGGTTGAACTGCGCTTGGGATTCCCGGTTCGGGTACTCTCCTCGTGATCTCCCGGGGGTAGAGATGAGAGGGAGAGGGAGAGAGTGAAGAAGGGAGCGAGAGAGAGGGAGAGAAAGAAGGAGGGAGGGAGAAGAGGAGAGGGAAGAGGGAGAGGGAGGGTAAATGATGGAGGGAGGGAGGGAGAGGGAGGTTGAGAGTGAAGGAGGGAGGGAGAGGAAAGGAGGGAGGGAGGGAGAAGGAAGGAAAGAGGGAGGGAAGGGGATGGATGGATGGAGGGAGAAGAAAGGAAGGAGGGAGGGGGAGGGAGGGAGGGAGAGGGAAGGAAGGAGGGAGGAAAGGGGATGGATGGATGGAAGGAGGGAGAGAAAGGGAGCGGGAGGGAGAGAGAGGAAGTGGAGAGGGAGAGAGTAAAATAGAGGGAGTGAGGGAGGTATTTTCATCGAACAGTGATAACTACTGACCACTTTGTTAAGAAGTGGCAGACCCAATGGATATTCTCACAAATGAATGCATATTTATCATATAAAGTGGCAAATAAATGTCCATCGATCACGCAGATATTTAGATCTACCTATAATTTTGTGTAAAAACGCATCTTTAGATTTGAATATTCACTGGGTCAGCCGTAGGACTCGTCACCTCGGTAGTGTATATATAGAAGAAAAAGTGTTATGATGACAAAGCATTTTTTTCTATTTCTTTTAAAAGAATCGAAATCAGTATCTGCTAGAGATACTATATAGACATAAAAACATAAACAGCATCTACAATAACAAAGCAACAAATTATACAAGATAAACAACATAAAACAGCAACAGAACAAACAAATAACTTCAAAACATCTACAAGAACAAACATTAAACTCAAACAACAAAACAAGAACAACGAACAGACAACTTCAAAATAACAACTACAAGAACAAAAATTAAACAAAAAAATGATAACCACATCGTCATCAACAACAAAACAAACAAAATGACAGTCATGACCGCTTCTTTTCCGTTTTCTTTCGCCATTTTCTTTCGCAACACGTGACTTTACCAGCAAATTCGAATACGCGCAATTTTGTATTTCTTTCCGGAATTATACGAAAAGCAAAGGATATTTTCAGTCAAAAATGATGGAAAAAGGAAAAAGAAAAAAATCATACTTGTTCCGTGTCCCCAAAATCTTTACAATTATCGAAGGTCACCTTGGCAAAAATAAATGGAGAGCGTAATGAAAAAAATAAATATATATTTTGTGCATCATTGAACGAATATAAAAAAGGACAAATATGTTAATAATTATAAATTAATGAATATATGACTAAGTAGACAGACTCCAAGAATAATATACAATGCTAACCTTTCCACGAAATACAAATGCTCATGCAATTTTCGAGAGAGAGAGAGATGGAGATGGAGATGGAGATGGAGATGGAGATGGAGATGGAGATGGAGATGGAGATGGAGATGGAGATGGAGATGGAGATGGAGATGGAGATGGAGATGGAGATGGAGATGGAGATGGAGATAGAGATAGAGATAGAGATAGAGATAGAGATAGAGAGAGAGAGAGAGAGAGAGAGAGAGAGAGAGAGAGAGAGAGAGAGAGAGAGAGAGAGAGAGAGAAATGAGACAGGACCGAAACAGAGATAGAAACCGAGAGGTAACAGACAGACAAACAAACGGATAGAGACAAAGAAAAGAAACAGCACCACTTAGAAAAAAAAAGAAAACGAAAAGAGAAAAAACAGCTGATCCTAACCTAACTTCCCCAACGTTGCAGTATGAAATGATTCCAATAATTTCTTTCGCTGTTTCACAATATATCGATCACACACACATATCACGTGACCTTTCATTTTGCTCGTCATCTTTTGTGCCCAAATATTCCACACATTTATTTCACTTAAGGTTAAGGAAAGCGTCACGATTTTTGTGTTTCAGTTATAGGTTTAATATTTTTGTTATTGTTGTTATTATTGTTATTGTTATTATTATTATTGCTATTATTATTGTTATTATTATTGTTATTGTTGTTAGGATGATTATTATTATTGTAATTGTTGTTATTATCTTATCATTCTTGTCATTATTATCGTTGCTGTTATTATTAGTAGCAGTAGCAGTATCATTGTTAATTATAATTTCTATTACACACACACACACACACACACACAAGCACACACACACACACACACACACACACACACACACACACACACACACACACACACACACACACACACACACACACACACACACACATTCCGAAAGGACAAACGTGAAGCAGTTAAAACGGGAATTGCAATAAACAGAATCATAAAAAAATATATAACTAGTCATTACTAACGAAGTCACTCTTGAAAGTGTACGAATAGACTTGTTATTAAAAACTTTCCATCTCTTTCGCCCTTGTTACTTGATTATAGATTACTTAAATTAAATTAAATTACTTGACTACTTAAAAAGAATAATCGTGATTAATCATACCAGGAAAATATATCGTAGTAGAATTTATATAATTGTTGCTAGCCGCAGAATTCAAAATTCAATAAAGTAGTTTTTATCATTATTGTTATTGTTGTTGTTGTTATTTCTGTTATCATTATTATTAATGTTATTGTTATTATTACTGTTATCATTATTATTAATGTTATTGTTATTATCATTATTATTAACATTATCATTATTATCATTATTGTTATTATTATTATTATTATCATTACTATTGTTGTTGTTGTTACTATAATTGTTACTGTCATTGTTGTTATCATTATTATCATTACTATTATTATTGCTGCTGTTGTTACCATTATTATTATTATTGTTTTGTTGTTATTATTATCATTATCATTAGTAATTTTGCTGTTTTTATTATTGTTGTTGTTTTTGTTGAGTTATTATTATTTTCATTATTATTATCTTTATAATTGTTATTATGATATTGTTAATGTTATTGTTATTGCTATTATTATTGTTACTATTATTAGTAGTAGTAGTAGTTATTATTGTTGCTATAATAATAATGATTATTACTATTTTTATTGGAGTTGTTATCATTATCGTAAACCATTACTTATCATAGCAAAATTTATATAAATGTAACCAGCCTCCAATTTCTCTGACTTGGCGGTTGACTTATTTCACAAACAAGTTTCTGCCGAGCTCACAATGACGCTGCAAAACGTGTATCATTCTTTCCGGCTTTCTGTCTTATGCCTAATCATATATTCGTTATTCTATAATCTTCGTAAGGTAATCTGTATACGTTCGCTATATGGCACTTTCGTTTGGGTATTTTAGTGTATTATTGGTTTATGTAATGTGAAAATCATGCTGCACATTCTGGTATTGTTGGAAAAAGATGTCAAATTGCACCACACTGATACTTCCTTAAACTTTAAGTCTAATATGTACCATGAAAAAAAAACTATCAATAACGTAAAGGATTAATTATTGGAATACTCTTTTTAGTCTTTTTTCTTGCAACTTCGATATTGTTTTGTCTCCAAAATAATGTAAAGGAATTTCACGTTAATTTTGATCCCACACTGTCGAAATATTTTGATTTCCAACACCTTTCTTTTTACAGTTATGCAAATCTCCCACGAATATTTATACTTCAAAGATAACACAATATTAATAAGAAAAAAAAATAAAATTCTCGTCTCAGAACTCACGCCATCAAAGTATTTCCTTTTTTAACTTCAGAAGTTTTGAAGTAAAAAAGAAAAAAAATTATAACACTTGTCTTACCCTTCACCTTGAACAAACTGGTACCTCGAGAGTCATTTCTCATGCCCAGGTGTTTTGACATTTACTCGAGTTATTGAGTACGATAGCGAAGGCGTTATGCTACTGAAGAGAAACTAGGTACTGTGAAGAGAAAGATCTTGTTAATGTTTTGATATACAAATGATCCAAAACGTAGAATTATATCGAGTAGAACCAATAAAGAGATCCGTTAATATTTTATTTTTTTGTGTGATGAGGAGAATATGGAATGTTACACCATACCTTCATCACTTTATGGTATGGGTAATTGTGCTTTTGGCATGGTTTTATCGGGCTTTTTCCCCCGAACTTCTCGGTAAAACTGAAGGTAGTGGATTCTCTGAATTTAACATGCCTGGCTTTCCTGTCTAACATGCCTTTCTTCACATTTTGGAGGAAGGGCAGATTTAGTAGACATTACAAATCATCATGTTTTTTTTTTCACCTCGTCTGCATGTGCATTCTTAATATCCCTTCACTAAATTAAACTTCTGCATTCATCACACTTTTTACTTTCACCATCTCAGCACCGTTGTTATAAAATGCACTGAATTTTAATTTTCCGGGTTCATATTTTCTACTCCCGCTGTCTCTGCACCGTAATCGCGTACAAGTGCACCATACCATGCACTATCCTACATTTACTGAACTTTAAAACACCATATTCCATAAGTTGATCCAGTGTACCGGGCCATGACTCAGTGAGACTGCTTGCTCGCCAACAAAAGCACTGAGGGATTTCTGTCTGCTTGTATATATTTTGTATGTATGCAAGTTCGTATGTATGCACATGAGTAGGCAAATGCTGTGCGTGTGAGAGAGAGAGCGAGTGAGTGGGTGAGTGAATGTTTGTATGTGTGTGTGTGTGTGAGAGTGAGTGAGTGTGTATGTGAGTGTGTCTGTGTGTGTATGTGTGAGTGAATGAGTGAGTGTGCGTGTGTGTGAGTGAGTGAGTGAGTGAGTGTGTGTGCGTGTGTGTGTACAGGAAGTACACATGTATGAATATATGCACGCATGGAAGTAAATATCACTCATTCATATACAAACATACTTGCACATCACTAACAAGCCATCAAACAATAAAAACAAAACATCGACTTACTTAGGTATACCAAAGATCCTGAACATCTTTACCAAGGACGATGACGAAGAAAAGAAAGAAAGAATAACTTAAACAACTTAATAGATAACTTTACCGGAACAAAGGGCAAAGCATCTCCGAAAGTCACGTACAGTGTTGGTTGTAATGCTGTATTATCACTGTATTACGTTAGCTTAACCTTGCAATAAGTAAGCAATGAGAAGTCACTGTACTGAGTCCTGTGAAAATGTATAGTGTAAGAGTTTGGGAATTGTGGATGTTGAAAGTGTGTAATATAGTCTGGCCATATATTCTATAGTTTATGGTTGGCATAGTTTCATGATCACTTCATTGGATACATCAACTGATACATAAACATATATAGTTTATGTATCGGCTGTACCCTTATCCAAACTACATTTTATTTCATTGTTGTATCCGGTTCGAACCACCCCTTTCTAGGCATTCACATTTTCCTTCAAATAATATAAAAGAAATTGATATATAAATTAATGCTTTATAATTTAAATATTACATTCTCTCTCTCTTTCTCTTACTCCCTCCATCACCCCCCTCTCTCTCTTCCTCCCTCCCTCCCTCCCTCTCTCTCTCTCTCTCTCTCTCTCTCTCTTCCTCCCTCTCTCTCTCTCTACCTTCCTCCTCCCTCCCTCCCCTTTCTCTCTCTCTCTACCTTCCTTCTCTCTCTCTCTACCTTCCTCCTCTCTCTCTCTCTCTTTCTCTCTCTTCCTCCCTCCCTCTCTCGCTCTCTCCCTCCTCTCTCTCTTTTTCTCTCTCTTTCTCCCTCTCTCTCTTCCTCCCTCCCTCCTCTTTCTCTCTCTTCTTCCCTTTCTCTCTCTCTCTCTCTCTCTCCTCTCTCTCCTCTCTCTCCCTCCCTCCTCCCTCCCCCCTCTCTCTATCTCTCTCTCTCTGACATAAAATGGGGCAGATGTAAACTCGAGAAAATTTGGAAATCCCAGCCTGTCCTCTGACCCTTGGCCATGACTTGCCCATGTTCACCAACTTGCAATATATATTTTTTTCCTTAATCACGTTTCTTATAAACATCCATCTGAAATAACGAATTCAAACCCAAAAAAATATTTTACACATCACATACAGGTAAAACAGAGTTAGGTAAGTCCCTTATACCTATATCATCATTAATCGTATTTATTGTAATCATTGTTGTTGACAATTTTGCATTCATGGTCCCTCAGATGGGAGGAGCCTGAACGGGGTAGCGACGTGGCGGGTATATAAAGGGCGTGATGGCGGTGGCGTGTCAGTGTAGTGCTGTCTGTGCCGCAACCATGGTGGCTCTTGTCCTAGCAGCGGCCATAGCGACTCTCACTTCTGTCATAACCGCACAGGAACCTCCTACAGCAGGTGAGTATATTTTTTTCGCCAGCGGGTGTGCATGACAGTGAGAATCCACTTCCTGACTTCTTGGATTCTGTGGTTTTAACGGTTTTCGGAAATTAAAACCCTTTGGAATTTAGATTTAGATTTTTTAAAGTGTCTCTGTTGTTAGTGATTCAAAATCGTAAATTTTTGTAGTATTTAGTGTCACACATGATATGACCTAATTATATTATTATGTTATCTTTCGGGACAAATTTTCCCCGCCTGTTTTCTTGAGATTTTGTCTTAGATATTTTTTTCACATTTTTTCGTCTTAATGTCACATTAATCCATTCATCTCTTGTGCTTAACCAGGCGAAAAGAAAAAAAATCTTGGGTGTTTACAAATGCCGCTTGTGTCTTAATTTTACTCTTTCCATACCTTTCCTTTAGTTATTTTATTCTTCTTCCTCCTTTCTTTCGACTTTTCTCGTATTATATATATATTTTGAATCGTCTTCCTTTTTTTCCTCGTGTTTCCATCCTTTTTTTCTTCTTTTCATATTTTTTTCTTCTTCCTCTTTATATCTCTTTTTTATTGTTAACCTCTTCCTCGTTTCTTTTTCCCCTCCACTTCATCTTCATTTTTGTTTCTTGTTCCTCTTTTCATCTTTTTTTTGTCCTCTTTCTCTTTCCATTTTTTTCTTTTCAATTCCACATCTTCCTCTTCATCTTCCCTTCCCTTCCTGTGCTTTTATTATTATTATCCTTTTTTCTCTTCTTCGTAATCTATTTTCTTCTCTATTTTCCTTTATTTTCTTTCCCTTCCTTTTCCTTATTTTCATTTGTCTCCTCCTCCTCCCTTTCCTCCCTTTTCTCGTATTTCCTCTTCTTCTTCCTTCTCCGCCCCCTCTTCTTCCTCTTCTTTGTCGTCTTCCTTTTCACCTTCTTCCTCCTTTTCTCTCGTTTTCCTCCTCCTTTCCTGTCTTCCTCTTCTTCCTCCTCCTTTTCTTTCCTGTCTTCCTCTTCTTCCTCCTCCCTTTCTTATTATCCCTCGTCTTCCTCCTCCTCTTCTTCTTTCTTGTCTTCCTCTCCTTCCTCTTCCCTTACGTCGTCTTTTCTCTACCCACACATTTTCCACCTCGTCCTCCTTTTACCAACTTTACCTCCACTCTCTCTTGCACCTCCTTCTTTATTCCTCTTGCATTTCCAGTTGCAACTTTCTCCACCTCCACATGCTCATCCACTTCCACGTTCTCTTTTATATCCACTTCTACCTCCTCATTCTCTTCCGTATCCACCTCCACCCCAACCTTCTTTCTCTGCACACGCACACACATGCACACGCACACGTACACGTACACGTACACATACACGTACACATACACGTACACATACACGTACACATACACATACACGTACACATACACGGACGCGCGCACACACACACACACACACACACACACACACACACACACACACACACACACACACACACACACACACACACACACACACCAACACCCCCACACACCAACACACCAACATCCCCACACACCAACATCCCCACACACCAACACCCCCACACACCAACACCCCCACACACCAACACCCCCACACACCAACACCCCCACACACCAACACCCCCACACACCAACACCCCCACACACCAACACCCCCACAAACCAACACCCCCACACACCAACACCCCCCCAAACAAGCTACAATAACCAAATATACCAATAATATAAATGAAAATGATAAACCAATAAAAAAAAAACACCATTTCTCTCCAACAGGTTCGAACTGTTACCGAAAATGCGTTCCTGGGGACAGGAGGCTCTGCCACTTCACCTTCGAGGTCCATCCTTATCAGACTATGTCCAGGTAATTAATAGGAAAAAGAAAGAAAGAAAGAAAGGAAAAGCGAATAAAAGGAAAAGAAAAGAAAAGTAAAAAAGGGAAAAGAAAAAATGTCCAGGTAATTAATAGGAAAAAGAAAGAAAAAAAGGAAAAGCGAAAAAAAGGAAAAGAAAAAAAAGTAAAAAAGGGAAAAGCAAAAAAAAAAAAGAAGAAAAAAGGCAAAAGAAAAAAAAAACAATAAAAAGAAATAAAAAAATAAAAATAGGAAGAAAAGTGTCTTGTAGAAATATGGATATTATGCGAGTATATAAATGCCAGAGACAAGAAATTTGGAGGTATTTATAATGATGGTATTCAAGTTTTCGTTTTTTATGAAACCATGTCCGGGTAATATAAAAAAAGAGAAAGTAACAAAAAATGAGAAGATATTTTCTTGAGGTTTATTGATATATGTTATGAAGACGTTATTGTTTTCTAATTTTCTCTCTCTGTTTCTGTGAATCTAGTTCGCTAACTTGTTCTGCTGTTCACGCGATGTTACGTAACTGAGTTCGATGCCCACGCCTTATACTTTGGCATGTGGTCCGTTTGCATTGCAAATTGTACATGAATATATGCATGTGATACGTTGAACGATACAGTAAGAACAAACTCTAAATTCTAATTACTTTCAACTCGTAGGTACTTTGTTCCAGGGCCAAATATGCTAATTTGACCCTTACAAATTGTCGTATGTAGATGATAAATAACGATCTTAAATTTCGTTCTTTAAAAGTTATTGTGACGTGTAAATACTTATACTGAGCCAAGAAACGATCTTAAATTTCGTTCTTAAAAAAATATTGTAACGTGTAAATATTTATACTGAGCCAAATAACGATCTTAGATTTCGTTCTTAAAAAGTTATTGTAACATGTAAGTACCATTGCTGTATCTTCTTTGAACAACTAGATACAGTAAGTTACAAATGTACGCAAAAAAGTGACTTTGTAGCCTGAGGAATCATTAACCTTACAAATAAAAATTAATTAATTAATTAAATTGAATAAATTAACGCCTCCCCCCCCCCCCGTAAAAAAATAATAGTAATAGATAATTAAAATCGGGTTCTACGTGACAGCTAACGTGCTTCATAGAATGGCCATTAACAATCGAGGAAAAAACGGAATTAATTGAATTTCAGAAGATTTTGCTTGCGTTCCGACCTTGAAATGCGCACGTGCATGACCCTGGCAAGTTTTTTTTTTTTTTTTTTTTTTTTTTAAAGAAAATGTACACATGAAATAAAGAATGTACACGTTGGTAAGAAGATTGTGCAAGTGGGATCACGTACAAACAGCAAAGTTAGCAGACTGGCGTAAAAGCGTGTCGGGATAATGGAATAAAACGATTATAAAAAATATTGATCGAAGTCGATATTATCAAAAAAGTACAAGAAATATTCCATATATATATTTTTCTCTCTTTCGCTTATCCTTTGTTTCTTCTCTATTTGTTTACATTGAATTTGTAGAAAATTAGGAACAATTAAGAAAAGACTAAATAGATTTTATCCCCTTAGTTCTAAATCTGTTTGTTTATTTATTTATCCACTAATTTACCTATTTCCTCTTACTTAAGGCATGATTGTTACCTGTTTATTAGCTAATTTGCCAATTCCTCCTTTCTCGGGACGTGTTCGTTTCTCATTTCATATGTCTATTCTTGATTCCTCTCTATTTTCTCTTCCTCAAGGCGTGTTTTTGCTCCCAATGTATTTATTCAATCCATGTTTCCCATCAATTTAATCCTCTCTTCCCACCTATTCATCTATCTATTCCCATCTATTCATTCAGTCTATGCTTCCCCACCTATTTATCAATCTATTTATTCACTAATTCGCCCATTTCCTCCTCCTCCGGGCGTGTTTTTCCTCCCAATCCATTTATTCAAACCGTTTCCCATCAATTTATTCTTTTATTCCCACCTATTTATCTATCTATTCCCATCTATATATTCAGTCTATGCTTCCCCACCTATTTATCGATCTATTCACTAATTCCCCCATTTCCTCTTCCATGTTTCTCATCAATTCATTCCTCCATTCCCACCTATTCATCTATCTATTCCCATCTATTCATTCAGTCTATGCTTCCCCACCTATTTATCGATCTATTCACTAATTTGTCCATTTCCTCTTCCTCAGGGCGTGTCACAACTGCCCACCTATTTATCTATTCCCATCTATTCATTCAGTCTATGCTTCCCCACCTATTTATCAATCTATTTATTCACCAATTCGCCCATTTCCTCCTCCTCAGGGCGTGTCCCACCTATTTATCAATCTATTCACCAATTCGCCCATTTCCTCTATTTCGCCCATTTCACCTATTTATCAATCTATTTATTCACCAATTCGCCCATTTCCTCTTCCTCAGGGCGTGTCACAACTGCCCAAGAAATGCGTCTGACTGCTCTCTACCTGACTGCGTGCCCGGTGACGGCGTGCAACGGAGAATCATCGCTATCAACAAACAGATGCCAGGACCTCCTATTCAGGTATATATATATTTTGATATTGTGGGGGGAAGGGCGTGTGAGGGGGGGGGAGGGGGAAGGACGAGTGAGGGGGGGGGGAAGGTGTGTAGGGGGTGGGATGTGGGGGGTTTGGGTGTGGGGGGAAGGGAAGGTGGGGTTTTATGTTTGTTGGGGGAGGGGGGAGGGGAGGTGGACCTCCTATTCAGGTATATATATTTTTTGATGTTGTGGGGGGGAGGGTGTGTGAGGGGGGGGGGGAAGGGCGTGTGAAGGGGGAAAGGTGTGTAGGGGGTGGGATGTGGGGGGTTTGGGTGTGGGGGAAGGGAAGGAGGGGTTTTATGTTTGTTGGGGGATGGGGAAGGGGGGAGGGGAGGTGGACCTCCTATTCAGGTATATATATTTTTTGATGTTGTGGGGGGGAGGGTGTGTGAGGGGGGGGGAAGGTGTGTAGGAGGGGGATGTGGGGGTTTTGGGTGTGGGGGGGGAAGGAGGGGTTTTATGTTTGTTGGGGGAGGGGGGAGGGGAGGTGGACCTCCTATTCAGGTATATATACTTTTGATGTTGTGGGGGGAAGGGCGTGTGAGGGGGGGGGGGGGAAGGTGTGTAGGAGGGGGATGTGGGGGTTTTGGGTGGGGGGGGAAGGAGGGGTTTTATGTTTGTTGGGGGAGGGGGGAGGGGAGTTGGACCTCCTATTCAGGTATATATATTTTTTGATGTAGGGGGAAGGGCGTGTGAGGGGGGGAAGGTGTGTAGGGGGTGGGATGTTGGGGGTTTGGGTGTGGGGGGAAGGTGGGGTTTTATGTTTGTTGGGGGAGGGGGGAGGGGAGGTGAACCTCCTATTCAGGTATATATATTTTTGATATTGTGGGGGGAGGGGTGTGTGAGGGGGGGAGAGAAGGTGTGTAGGGGGTGGGATGTGGGGGTTTTGGGTGTGGGGTAGGGGGTGGGGGGAAGGGAAGGAGGGGTTTTATGTTTGTTGGGGGAGAGGGGAGGGGAGGTTTTGTGTGTGTGGGTGTGTGGGTGCGTGCGTGTGTGCGTGTGTTTACCAATAAGCGAGCATATATATGTGTGTGTGTATAAATAAGATAGAGATAGATAGAGATAGATAATTAGATAGATACATACATATATTACGGCCTAGAAACCGTAATATATACAATCATTCACCTCTTCAAAAATCTCTCACAAAAAAAAAGAAAAAAGAAAAAGCCAATTCAAAGCCCGATCTCACAAAATATAAGTAAAGTACAAAAAAAAAATAAAAAAAAACAAACAAACTCAAAGCCCCAGACACAACCTAGGAATTCCCTGTGGATTTACCCTCCTGAAGGCACCCTCGGATATGCTTTCATGCACCGAAATAGCATTTTGAAATATAAAGAAACAAGGAAAAGATTAAAAGAAGAGAAATCTCAAGCCTTGTTTAACGAGAGGACAAGACCATAATCATAACAGGTTATCGTGTTCTTAGGCTGTTCATTTTATTTGGTCTCCGGGAAAAAAGAAAAATTGAAGGACGTACGAAACGGGATAGTCATGGTATGACTTGTGAGAGAACGGGAAGTAGAGATGGCCTAAGACGTCAGCACACGCACGCACACACGCGCGCACACAAGCACACGCACACGCGCGCACGCACACACACGCGAACAAGCACACACACGCACACACACGCGAACAAGCACACACACGCACACACACACGCACACACATACACACACACGCACACACGCACGCACACACACACGCGCGCATACACACACGCGCGCATACACACACGAGCACACACACACGCACACACACACACACACACACACACACACACACACACACACACACACACACACACACACACACACACACACACACACACACACACACACACACACACACATATGTGTCTGTATATATACATTTTTTATATATTTCTGCGTTTGTGTGTGCAGAGAGAGAAAGAAAGAAAAGGGATACACAGAAAGGAGAATGAACCTGCATTTAGGACCTGTTCGGAAAGCACAAACAGGCCATCATTTTTTTCCTAGAAGCAGAGGAGGGGGGAGGGGGAGGGGCAAAGACGGAGGAAATACCGTGGACGAGATAACGAAAAAAAAAATGGCGTAAAAGATAGATAAGGAAGAAGTAGAAATAAGGAAGCGGAAAGAATTGAAATTGAGAAAATAGACACAAAAAAGATAACTGTATTTGGGTTTATGTTTCAACTGTCTTGAGCTTGCTTGATTTTTACTTCCTGGACGCTATGAACGGACAGGTGGCATCGCAGCTGGCCTTCTGTGTGCGTGTGTGTGCATACATACATACATGCACTTATGCTTACATCCGCATAAACGCACACTCAAACGCGCGCGGGCGCACACACACACACGCACACAAACGGACACACATATACATATACATATATATACATACACACACATATATACATATATATATATATATATATATATATATATATATATATATATATATATATATATATGAGAGAGAGAGAGAAAGGGTTTATTTAACATTACAGTTTGGCTATTACCCATCATCTTTATTCTCATTCTTACACACCTCACCAATCTCAATATCACCCAAACCACATCTCACTTCATAACCCACTCAACCCCCCCCCTTCACCCAACCCATCCCCCCCCCACCCCTCGCTCCACAATACCACCCCTTCCCCCTCCCCCACCCACCCCACCCCATCCCCCGCACGTAAATAAAAAAAAACTTTCCTCCAACTCCTCAGGTATGTGAAGGAGACACGATCGTCGTGGATGTGAAGAACCTCCTTCCCGACGGCGGCTTGACAGTCCACTGGCACGGCTTGACAATGCTCGGGGGAATCCGCGATGGCATCCAGTACCCGAGCACGCCCCACATGGATGGCACTCCGGGTATCACGCAGTGCCCCATCCACTTCGGGGGCTCGTTCAGATACACCTTCTACGCCCTTAATCCTGGGACTCACTGGTATCACGCCCATACAGGTAAGGAGGGTTGGTGAGGGTGGGTGGCGGAGTGGGGCGTGGGTGGGGTGGGTGGCGGAGTGGGGCGTGGGTGGGGTGGGTGGCGGAGTGGGGCGTGGGTGGGGTGAGGTGTTGGTATGTAGGTGTGTGGGTGTGTGGTTGTATATGTGTAGATATAGGAGTGGATAGATGTATGGGTGCGGATACAGTTATAGATGTAGGTGTAGATACAGATAAGCACAAACACACGCACACACAAACAAACACACACGCATACACACACAACACATATACACACTTACACAAAACCCCTCATACACAGACAGACACACAAACAACACAAAACACATACACCCTCCCCCCACACACAACACACATACACCCACACACACATACAACACACATACACCCCCTCCCCCCACCCGCACACACAACCCACCCACCAGAAGACCACAACAGACAATAAAAATACACACACATATATATATATATATATATATATATATATATATATATATATATATATATATATATATATATATACATATAAGGAAAAAAATATATCTGTTCCTAACCTCATCGAAATTCCTAACCCAGAATGCTACGCAAAAAAAAAAAAAATAAAAAAAAATAAATAAATAAAAAAATAATAATAATAATATTCAAAGAAAAAAAATCCTAAATCCCTAACCTCTCCCTCCTGCAGGATTCCACCGCGCCGACGGTGTCCTCGGAGCCATCGTCATCCGTCAGCCACCGGGGAAGGACCACGCGACGGGCCTCTACGACTACGATCTGCCGCAGCACACGATGGTGGTGAGTTTTTGTTATTATTGTTGTTATCATTGCTGTTGTTATTGTTTTTTGTTGTTGTGACCGTTGTGACCATTTCTGTTATTTTTATTGTTGTTATTGCTGTTATTATTATTTTTGTCATTGTTGTTGTTATTGTTTTATTATTGTTTTGATATTGTTATTATTGTTTTGTTATTATTATTATCATTACCTTTGCGCTGGTTAGTTAGTTTGTTCGTTGGTTAGCAGAATAACTCAAAAAGTTATGATCAAATTTTTTAAAATCTCATTTTATTTATTTATTTTATTTTATTTATTTATTTATTACCAAAAACGTGTCTTAACCTAACTTAGGTCCGGATCCAAGGATTTTTTTTAGATTGCTTCAGTTACCCCTATTGCCTTGCCGGAGGTATGTGCTCACTGAGTACTTGTAGTTATTATTATTATTATAAATATAACTATTGCTGTGGTTATTATTGTTGTTATAACAATCATTATTAACATTTCATTTAATAATCATTATTTTTGTTTTAGTGTTCTCGTTCATGTCGCTTTGGAATCTTTGTCGTGTAGGCTTTAACTTATATAAATATATTATGTTCAGGTCATGGAGTTCATTAGATTTCGCTTCTTGTATTAGTCACGAAACTGTTTACATCGACTGGAAATTTCTGTCCCATAACCTCTTTATAGTCAATTTTCCTGTCCTATTTTTCACTTCCTTCCGATGCTTGTATTAGTCGCGCATTTTTTTTTATTTATTTTTGTTTTGTTTTGTTTGTTTACTTATCCCTGTCATCCCCCCTCACCATACTTATCACCAATTAATAATTTCATCCATTCATCAGATCCACGACTGGCTACACATGCCCACTGAGGATAAATTCGTGTTGAGACACCATGGCGGCGGCGACGACTTCCCGGAATCCATGTTGATCAACGGACTCGGACCCCACCAGGTGAGGCTTCGAAATGTGCCGGTGGAGCGCCGACATAAAACGAAATATTTTAATAGCGCTATATGACCTTTGTTGTATAGCACGTTTGTTTAGAATATTTAAAATTATGTAACGAAATAAGCTATGCGTTATGGGAAGTGTATAACGTATTGAAACCTACAATGTATAGTGTTCTTTAACGTTCAAATTTAATTTTATTAACTTATATTCCTTGCTCAGTATCCTATATACTTTTAGATTTTTTTCTGGAAACGTATGTTCTTCAGTAAATTGTGTTGGAAATATTTTTTGAAAGACAGAAAGTTAGGTTAGAGGTGAAAAATCCATAGATGAAGAGATAAATACACAGACAGAGAAGCGGATATATATGATAAGAGAGAGAGAGCGAGAGCGAGAGCGAGAGCGAGAGCGAGAGCGAGAGCGAGAGAGAGAGAGAGAGAGAGAGAGAGAGAGAGAGAGAGAGAGAAGAAAATTAAATGAAAGACAGAGAAAAGAAATATAACTGAATAACTCCTTACAGAATATCGCCGCCACACCCACTTCTGCCGCCATGCCTTACAAGCGGTTCAAGGTGTCGCCAGGTGAGTTATTTTATCTAATTAATATACTAACGCCATGGATCAGTGGGAGTTATTATTGAATAATTGATAAAAAATAGTATATAGATAAAGTCAGATCAAAATGTTGCTAAACAAGATAAAATCAGAATGTTCATACATGAAAAAAAAGTAAAAAGTAAAAAAAAATAAGATAGAATATAACCAAAACATTAATAAACACACTAAAAAAACTGCTTACAAATAAGAAAAAAATAAATCCATCAATACTCAAAACAGCCGAACAACCCCTGTATCCACACTAACTATCCCATCTCCATCTTTTTAACACAGGAGCGAGGTACCGTTTCCGCATCATCAACACGGGCATCCTCAACTGTCCCATCACAGTCCACATCGACGAACACCAACTTACCGTTATCGCGACAGATGGTAACCCCGTTGTGCCCACGAATGCCTCCTCTGTTGTCGTTTATTCAGGTGAGGGTCGTTTCTGGTGTGTTTGTGTTTTTGTTTCATCGTCTCCGTGAAGTTGTCGTTTTATTTATTTATTTTGCGGGGGAGGATTGTGTTTTGTTTGTACGCTGTCCAATGTTGGGAAAGGGAGATGTGGCAACTCATGTTGGGTTCTGGAGTGCTCCGATTGGTTCAATCTCCTTTAAGAAAAATAATAATGGGGTGACGAAGGCAGATTTCCATGAAGACAATATAAAGCAGTGTATAAAACGATCGAAATTACAAAATATATGTAAGAGGAAATATTATGTATCAGTTGATAAAGAAACGAAAATAGAAGTGGCGAATCAGAGTATTCCAATGTCCAGTGCTGAGTTGCCAGTTTTTGTTTATTCTGAGATTAAACGTACCTTAAGTTTTTATTATAATTATCATTTTTTATTTGTATATCTACTGAGATGGATTTTATTTCATGGCATAATCTGTAGTCAGATTCCCTAAATTAATGTCTATTATAATACAAAGGACAAAACTAAACAACATTATATAACATCTCATTTCCTCTTCAACAGGCGAGAGATGGGACGTGATTGTCAAAACCGAAAACACCAAAGTTGGAACCTTCTGGATCAGTTTCATGGGCGGCGTAGACTGTGCCCCGTCCTCTGCCCACCAGTTTGCGCTGTTCGAGTACGAGCAGGTGGGCCAGTTCTACAAGACCCCGGCGTACGTGAAGCAGCAGGATGGACAGCAGGAGATCCCGGACAGTGTTCTGCTTCGCCACATGCCCCCCAAGCCCGTGTACACAGAGGCTCCTCCAGCCGGCGTTGTAAGTTGTGTTGCGCATTCGAAGTGTTCTTTCAAGTTCAGAATTGGATTTCATTACTTTTTTTTTTACTTTAAATGTCTTTCTTTTTGTCTGCTTAAAGAACTGGATTATATATATATATTTTTTACTATGAATGCCTTTCTTTTCGTCTGTTTAAAGAACTGGATTTCATTACTTCTTTACTCTGAATGTCTTTCTTTTCGTCTGCTTAAAGAACTGAATTTGATGACTTCTTTACTTAAGTGTCGAGTGTAATCGTCTTATCCAGTTTAAAAATAACTGGATTTATTACTTACATACTAGACTGTTTTATGCCAAGGACAAAAGAGAGGGAAATATGAAAATCTGCTGACCTTTTGACAACATTCAGCTCAAATGGATTTTACTACATCTCTTCTAGACTTTTCCATGATTATGCCAGAAAATAAGTAAATAAAAAACTATCAATTGAACTTCTTGATAGCATTCAACTTAAGATCCCCCTTCTTCTTTCCAGCAAGTGAACAGCATCAACAGCGCATGTTACGATGACCTGATCTGCGTGGCTGGCCTGAGGTCACCGGTGCCAATGCCCGAAGTGCTGAGGACGCCGAGAGCCAACTTCACGTTCTATTTGGCCTTTGAGATGAGACAGATCCACAATGCTCATTTCTACTCTCGTGCCTTCTACAATTTCGAATCAGGTGAATATGTGTGAAGGTTTTTATTTTAACTGCTTCCCAAAAGTAGATGAGATAGAGATGAGATTTCCGTCGGATGATGAATTAAGTGGATGAGATTAAAAAACTGGGTCTTGCACTAATGCCTTTGTGAGTGCTTCTTGTCACATATTGTTCATGGTACACACACACACACACACACACACACACACACACACACACACACACACACACACACACACACACACACACACACACACACACACACACACACACACACACACACACACACACACACATATATATATAATAATTATTGAACACATTATCACACTCTTCTTTCGATATAGAAAGCTATATATAAACACATATAAACTATATATATATAATTTGATACATAAACGCAGTCTTTTTTCGGCATACACATCTCCTTGAAGAAAAAACCGTAACACACCTTACTCTCGCTATACAAAACTCCTGGAACACCACCTCACCACACTCACCTTTCTTCATCTTCAGCGGACGAGGACCAGCAGATCCCAACGCCACAAGTTAACAACCTCTCCTTCGTCGGACCGTCCACGCCCCTGCTGCTGAGTGGCGGCCGCTACGACACCCGTGTTTGCTCGCTCGAAAATCCGATTCCCGGACGAAGCTGCCACGACGACTACTGCGAGTGTCTTCATATGTATCACGTGCCCTTGGGAGCCACTGTGGAGATGGTGTTCATAGACGAAGGTAAAAGCGGCCTTCTTCGGGTGTCTCCTTGAATATATGAAACATAATTTGATTTGTTTTTAATGTTTTAAAATTTGGATTCCACAATGTATTCGTCGGCGATGTCCTTAGTTGTTGACGCGGTAGATAATTTTGAATTCGGGGAATATCCTCAGAGATATGTTTGTCTTTTTTGTGCTCTGGTTTTATTGGGTCTTTGGGTCTTGTATTTATTATATACGTGGTTTTACGTGGCTTAAGAGCTTGAAAAGGGGAAAAAATATCTGGTTCATGGGTTATGGACACAAGGTAAAAAATCAACTCTGTAACGTGTGTACGCATCCCCCCCTTTTCACTGTGGTTATGTTTTATCTCCTATTTTCCAAATATTTTTTACACCTCCAATTCCTTCCCAATATCAAAACAAGCATCTTCATTCCACACATCGAATGCTGCCTCGTGGATCCATACGAATGATTACAGGTTAATGGCACCGTTAAAATAACACTTTCCTTCCAGGCCAACACGGTGACGAGAACCATCCCATTCACTTACACGGACACCACTTCTGGGTGGTTGGCATGGACCGCCCTAACGACGTGGTTGGGGCAGCCATTACGAGGGACGAGGTAAGGCCTCAAGTGTGAAATGCCTTTTTTTTAGATTTAGATTTAGAGCATTTTTAGATATCTGGATTATCTCCTTTAAGAAATGTCTTGGTTTAAAAAAATATATCTGTTATTTCTGCTGGCTAAAATATACGTCTGTTATTTCTACTGGCTAAAATATCTAATATACCTACTGGCTAAAATATTTATCTGTTATTTCTACTGGGTAAAATATCTAATATATCTACTGGCTAAAATATATATCTGTTATTTCTACTGGGTAAAATATTTATCTGTTATTTCTACTGGGTAAAATATCTAATACATCTACTGGCTAAAATATACGTCTGTTATTTCTACTGGGTAAAATATCTAATATACCTACTGGCTAAAATATATATCTGTTATTTCTACTGGGTAAAATATCTAATATATCTACTGGCTAAAAACGTGTTATTTCCACAGGTCATTAATTTGGACAGGTCAGGACAGTTAATGAGAAACTTCTACCACCCAGTGCGAAAGGACACAGTTACTATCCCTGATGGAGGCTATACCGTTGTTCGATTCATTGCAGATAATCCAGGTGAGACGCTTATGAAAACGTTGTGAATTATGTAGGCAAAGTTGTGTCTCTTTCCTCCCCTCCTCCCTCTCATTGTCTGTCTCTTTCTAGCTAATTATGTCTGCCTGTCTCTCACTCTCTCGCTTTAGGAATTTATCCAGGAAAATTCTCGGATTTCCTCAGTGACCATGCAGGTTTTAATTTTGTTTTACTCTCATTGTAATGTATTAGTTTAGCTTTCAGTGCAGTCACAGTCGATATGAACAGATCATGGCGAACCTGAAACTCCTCTCAGTGTAAGAAATTTATTCCAGGATGTGGTAATAACATCTCGTTTTACTGAACATTTCTTTTAAAAATTATTAAATCTTTGGATCACTTGCTGTAGTCCTAGATCCGCGTATCAGATTGCATATGCCAGATGCATTGATGACAATTTTAGAGGAAAGTGTGGATAAAATACTGGGTAACGATTTTTATAATGTGGAAACAAAATTGTAATGTTTCCATCATCACACATTCAAAATATAGGTTCTTTGTTATACTTCATACCATATTTCAGCATCGAGGGACACATTTGTGCCGTAGAAAAATATTTTAAATAACACGTAAGAACCCTGTCATGGCTAAGAAAAAAAAATTAGCGAAAGGAAAATATTAAACATAGTAACAACTCGTTTTACAATCATTGAAGCAACATATTACTTCCCTCGTAACACAAGACACTAGTTAAAAATCGATCACACGCCTAGTTTACGAGCACCAGACATACTTATAACCAACAACCATCTCTCGCAACAAGCAGTTTCCAGTGCCTCTACAGCCTTTGAAAGCCTCACGGAGTTCCCTTACATAGGCAGCGACCTCAAGTAACTTTAGCCTCGCGGTTGAGGTCAGATCGGCGAAAGCAGACGGAGGCACGTCGGCTTGTGGTCACAGATTCGTTAATTACTGGCTGAAAATTGAGTCTGGAGAGAAACGATTTGATACTAAATCCGTTTTTGTCTATATTTCTTCAATGGTTGACTGTATGTCTGTCTTTGATTGGGTGTTAAGGACAGTTTATCATGGACGGTTAGATCGTAGAGAACGTCAATACTTATGCATGGTTTGTAAAGCATTATGAAAGGCGTTTATTAAAACAAGCAAGCAAGAACTACGTAACCACTTGACCAGAATATCTCTTGGTTGTGATCCCTCTGGTGTAGAGCTTGCAAAAAAAATCACCCAACTCTTTATCTTTGAAGGTTTGAATATCTTCCAGGTATTGATTACGTTTTATCTTGCTTTGTCATTGTACCTTTGTCATTCTGTATGCTTCGAACGCTTGCTTTATGAATCAGAGCAAACATACCATCATTTGCAGGTACATATCCATGAAGTAAATATACCAATCTATTCTAATATTCTTTCCATTTGACCAACATCTAAAGTATAACAATATCTGACGTTTCTTTCCCAACTCCACAGGGTACTGGTTAATGCACTGTCACCTCATTTTCCACTCTGCGGCCGGAATGGAAGTGGTTTTCAAGGTCGGGGAAGTGACCGACATCCCTCCGTCTCCACCTGGCTTCCCTTCCTGCGGGAACTTCAAATACCATGGCCTCTGAACACTCGCGGGAACTTCAAATACCATGGCCTCTGAACATTCGCGAGAACTTCAATTTCTTGACCTCTGAACATTCGCGAGAACTTCAATTTCTTGACCTCTAAACACTCGCGAGAACTTCAGTCCCTTGACCTCTGAACTTTCGCGAGAACTTCAATTTCTTGACCTCTAAACACTCGCGAGAACTTCACTCTGACCTCTGAACATTCGCGTGAACTTCACTCTGACCTCTGAACACTCTCGAGAACTTCAAAATCCCTTGACCTCTGAACACTCTCGTGAACTTCACTCTGTTCTCCTACACGCCCAACACCCACGAACTCGAAAGGGTTTTTTCCCTAATCTGCTGTGGGTATTTGATCTCTTTGACCTGATCCTCGGGGTGGATAGACAGATTTTTTTTAACATTCCAATCTATTGGTACTGGACCCTTGATCACCTCTGGAGGGTGGTCTGTGATAATTCCAAGAAGATATTTCGAGACTATTTTTTTCTTTATGGCATTACCTGAAGACAGATAGTTTATTTAGTGTATGATTCGTTCCTTGATGTTATTTTGAGTCGATTGTGTCTGTATATAGTACTGATGATTCTGTTAAATATAAAATATTGTCAGTATTCGGAGTGTTCTTATGGACTTTTCAATAAGCTTATATTCAAGATGGAATTATGAAAAAAAATATTGTACAGTGTCTTTTTTGGGGCCACCGGCCTATAAGAGTCTCTCTTCCTACAGGAAATGCTTGTGAAAATGAAACAGTCATGTGGTTAAGATAGTGATTTATTTTACAGTGAAACTCTAATCGAACTAAAATTACCAATGATAAAGAAACAAACTGACCCACAAAAACTAACCATTCCTGGAAAAATAATAATTCGATGAAAAAACATGGAAACGAAAATTTGATTCCTGAAAAGAGAGAGAGAAAAAAATCGATGCCAGAATATGAAAACGGAAAATATGATTCCTGAAAGAGAACATTCGATGCCAGAAAATGAAAATTAAGATATGATTATCGAATAGCCTTTAGTAATTAAGAATTGGCATCGTGAACAAACGTTTCTAGGTAATAAGTAATAGAGTGGCTGGAGAAGACTCGGAATCTGTAAATTTCGTGTTGATATTAGTCAGATCTTTTTACGTGTGTGTATATCTCGCATAATAA
Source organism: Penaeus vannamei (assembly GCF_042767895.1). Lineage (NCBI taxonomy): Eukaryota > Metazoa > Arthropoda > Malacostraca > Decapoda > Penaeidae > Penaeus > Penaeus vannamei. The sequence goes on from NC_091550.1 coordinate 7,269,946, forward strand.
AATGACATTTAGGTGCTAAAACCGACTGTTTAAAAGGTGCTCTCTGTAGATGCAATCTCCCAAGAAAACGAGTGGTATGTGGGAGCCTTTTTTAATGTTAACTAAGAGTGATTATGATTTTCTTGTGTTTTAATAAAAGGAAAAAAAATCAACCAAATGTAATTTTACTTTAGATAAGTGTTTCTATCCTTTTGTAAGAGTATGATATGTTGGGGAAACTGCAAAAGCGGTTGTGGGATGAATCAAAGGAATTATGGTTCTTTAGGCCTACCAAAACGTCGTATACTTTTTTTGTGAACAAAGACAATGCCACATCATGAGATTATATCGTATGGAGTAAACAACAGGCATATGGGAGTTGAATCTGTGATTTAAAAATTATATCTGGGATTTCAGTCCTGCAGTTTGACCTAATTTCTATAACCCGTCTATCTTTTGTTTTTAGTGCTATATACAATTTTTACAGTTCGTATCTCTTTCAAAAGGCACTTTGGGGTAGTGTTATTAGGCTATTATGTAGTTGATATTGAGGAATGGTCGTCTAAATTATCTACACGAGATTGGTATTCTCGTCACAGTACCTAGCAATATTTGAGCACAATCGGTGACTTAATATTAGAAAGGAAAACATTAAGTATTTACAGCTAGATAAATTCTAAAATGTCATATTCATTATTGAAAAAAAAATGAAAAGAATTAACTCAGCATACTTTACACGTGCCTTCTTTCTATTTAAAACATTAAACTTAGTTTTACAGTAAATAAAATGAACTCATCAACTCCTTTGGGATGCATCAGATATGCTGAGTTGAGTCTCTCCCGGCCTGTGCCGACTTTCCGTCAGATGGAGCTAACACTTTTGAGCTTAATCCTTACGCATAGTAACCTCCAGACGATAGTTAAAACATCTTACACAGTTACTTCTAATCACCTTGTACGGAAAGGAAAGCCATGATCCTTCCTGGCTTTATTAATAAGAGTACTGAGGACATCCTTATTTTCCTTCCTGGCTTTATTAATATGAGTACTGAGGACATCCTGGCCAGTCGAAGGGACTATCAAAGATTGTAGTATTGACTTATGAGGTATTCCAGTTCTTATGATAGGCCTACGGTTTATATGAAAATATTATATCTTTGTCTTGAGGTTACCTTTACGAAATATCTTGGCTTAATCGAAATAGTTTCACTACTCATATTTTGTTGGTATTCCAGTAACAGTAATACAATAAAAGAAAGTTAGGTGATAAATTTGGATAAAAAACTATTTCAAGAATACTGCAGGCTTTAGAAATATCTGACGTATCAGCTGATAAGAATAGAAGAGACTTGGCAAATTACAGTACTCCAGAGTCCGGTGTCCAATTTCTTTCCTGAAATTGGAAATACAATAGTCTTCTTCCTCTTGGTCATTTTCTCAAGTCTAAAATTCCTTCTCTGCTGTCAGATGTTATAGAAGGTACTTGTGTTTGTAAATCCTGCTTCTTTATATATATATTTTTAACCATTTGCATTTGTATGTTATATTACATACTATATATAACATACTATATATATGTATGTTATATATGTCTGCATTGTTATATAACACCCGATAATTCAAACAAAATCTCCAATAAGTTTGTAAAATTGTTGATGTTGCATGTACTTCTTAATGAACATTTCATTTCTTCGAGTGTAGATAAGAAGCAAAACTGCTGATCTATTATAAGGATTTTCCCTCTCCAATTCTTTGGCTATGTATTTATTTATTTATACTTCTAATTCACGAAATGCAGTAGACGTGATAACACACACACACACACACACACACACACACACACACACACACACACACATATATATATATATATATATATATATATATATATATATATATATATATATATATATATATATATATATATATATATATATATATATATAAACATTTTGATGGCATCATGCTTACCAGCCAAAGGACGGGCGGTTGAAATAATTAAACAAGGCTAAATTACTTTTGCACAGATTTCTATAGAGTAGATAAGCATCTTAATAACTCCCACTATTGCTGTTTGTAGTGGTTTGATTACTAGGCCTGTGAGTTAGTTATCTTAGCCACATTTTGTATTGATACTAATTTAACCTCTTTGAGTGTGAGCAAATTATTCGTTTTAATGGGTTTAAGAAATAGTATCTTTGAATTTTTCCTGCGCAAATATTTTTTTGTGAGGTTAGTTCAAGGTTTGGCATATGTGTATATTAGGATGTATTATGATAGAGAGTTAGCACCAGATAAAAAATGAGGTCATAACGGCTATTTTTTAAAACTGTTCTAGCAGGAAATATGTTAAACCACAATAGTAAGCTACACTTGGACCATTAGATATTAATAATCTGTTCAAGTATGACTCGGAGTGTAGTTAAACAATTCTCTAAGCAATTTGTGGTTTAGTCGACGAAATGGAATCAGTTATGTGCTTAAATAATTTTATACATTCATAGATGCATTGTCTTATACGTGGGTAGATACATGCATACATAGGAACATAATATGTATTTGCAGGGAAAAAAAACTATTTACCTATTGCACAAGTATTTATTTTTTCCTAAGGCTTTAATATTTACTTCGCTTGAAAACCAGTGTTGGGATAATTCCCTGAATGTCCGTAATTAACATTTTGTTTTCACTTCTATGGAGCGACTGATAGAAAAAAAAAATCAAATAACCATAACATTACATTGTCTCGAATGTTTCTTTCTTCGTTGCAACATTTTTATTCAGCATTTTCCTCCTATAATCCTGAATCATCGGTATTCCTTTGCGACACAAGGCCATGCGACGGTAAATACGTTGTTAGGCTTTGTCGGTGGAATTACCTTTCTCTCTCTCTCTCTCTCTCTCTCTCTCTCTCTCTCTCTCTCTCTCTCTCTCTCTCTCTCTCTCTCTCTTTTAACTCGATTTCAGAAATCAAGCTACGTGATTCTGTCGTCAACGTCCGTATTAGTATTGGACAATCCGATTGCTTTTATTCGGACTTAACACGGATGTTGCCCGTTCTTCAGGAATAGGTGATAACTGTCCATTGCTGTCTATATTTTTGTGAAGGCTAGTATCCTTGTTGTATTGCGCTGCACATATAAAAAGCCTTACAGTATGATATGTATAATTTCCATAATCGGTTTATTTGGACAAATTTACTTCGGGGGAAAAAGTGGGAAGACTTTTGATACAAAGATCGTAGGAAAAATAGAGGTGGATAGCACCCATTCACCTAACTTTACCATTTCAAATATCTTTGTCGTGTTGCTTTTTATATTTTGGGCAAAATACTATAAATTTGAAAATCGTCCATGATGCTGCATCAGTTAACCATTTTCTATATACGCAACCACCGTTGCAGTTATAACAGAGGCAGGGATGGCAAAAAATAGGACAAATGAAGGAACTCAGTAAGCAGTAAAAATCGGTTGAATATTCGTGCACAAGAGACAGACAGACTGTTTGATACAGACTGACAGACAGAATGAATAAAATACACATAATGAATGATTAATAAGATTCCGTAAATAAAGCTAAACTTATAGTTCATACAAATTTACATCAAAGTCGGTTTTAGTTTATGGTAGAAAACGGGAAATTAGAGCAGAGTATAGATTTCAGGGGAGACTCAATTTTGTCAAAATACAGAGCTACAAAGAACTTATCAAAAAGAAAATATATAGCGATGGAGGGAGGAACCAAGATCAGTGGTTTGTTGGTATGGAAATAGTGTCATATGGGAATCTCTATGCATGCATTGCACCATTTAAGTAGAAATGGTGTATATTAACTTATATATTTTTTATCATTATGCTGTTTATCTGCTCTCTATCCATTTCTTCTCTGTACTTATATTCGTTGCGTTATTTCTATTATTTTTACCTTTGTAAGAAGATCTCTTTGTGTTGTAAAGTGGTGTTCTTTGTGGGTGGAAGGTTAGCACCAACAAGCAACAAGTGTATTGTAGGTTAATCCAATTCAATTTCATTTCATTACCTTCGCTATGCAAAAATGAATATGTTGAGCAATATAGTATTAAATATTGCATATTTTCTTCTGTCTGCATGGTAGGTAATTCACATTTCGTATCATATGTAAATCTGTTTTTTTTTTTTTTTTTTTTTTTTATACGGATCTCTCTCTCTCTCTCTCTCTCTCTCTCTCTCTCTCTCTCTCTCTCTCTCTCTCTCTATCTATCTATCTATCTATATATATATATATATATATATATATATATATATATATATATAATCTCCTTTAATTGCGCATCCCAGCTTTCCTTTTTCTTGTCCATATGTCGTGGGTCATGGTTATAGACTTTTTTTTAAGATTTGTTATTTTTAAATTTGCTATCTCATTCCCTCCATTGTTATTGTGTGATGTAGTATTTTCCTTTACTTTTTGATACATACCGTTGTTCGTGTTTCTACACACACACACACACACACACACACACACACACACACACACACACACACACACACACACACACACACACACACACACACACACACACACATACACACACACACACATGTATATAACTAGGTTTTTGAGTTATTACTTCAATTGCAGATTTAGAGGTTGAAAGTATTATTGATATCCTTAATCTATCGTTTTCATATACCTTGCGTTGTTGAATTTTATGAGCATCATGGGAAGTTATTTTTATTTTTTATTATCTTTGCATATTTCTCTACACCTTAAATACAAGCTGTTGTAGAGAAATATATTTTCCCTATCCTCTTTATTTTCCAGAGAGAGAGAGGGGGAGAGGGAGAAGAAGAGAAAGAGAGGGAG